>NC_056726.1:535169585-535249585 GCF_019279795.1 Protopterus annectens
TTTCTACTATTATATATTTTCCTTCTGTGGAAGTACCAGTGTCAAATCCTATTTTTATCTTTTTACCCAACTGCCTGCTGACCCCTCCTGTCTGTCTAGCCCCCATTCATTCCTTACTTGGGTGAGAGTCCTCATCAGCTCATTCGTTCCACAATGTGTTGAGAGTTGATTGTGTGTGAGGCTATCATGCAGGCAGACATTTGGGTCTCTCCCAGTCCTCAGCAACTCTTAGCAATCCCTCATCAGCTTTTGAGGGGGTGCTTTATCTGCCTGTATTTGGGGCGGGTATACACATGAGTGTCCCTGCATGCATCTGTCTTCCCTTACTAGATTGGCTGTTATAGACTGACCATTGCAATAAAATGTCTAGAGTCACCTGCATTTTAAGGGGGTCAGACCCTGGTTATGAAAACAAGACTAGTGTTAGTAGCTCCCAGTTCTCTGTTTAGGCATTGGCATCTCTGATGCATGTTCCTCAGACACCAGTCCAGAGTACATGAGTTTCTCTGGTGGTGACTTCTCTGATCATGCTTTCACTGAAGTTAGGCTTTTTATAAACTGATTTTTGGACATTGGTCCTGCTAACATCAGTGGGACTGGAATCCCAACCCATGCTCTGAGTCAGTGACATCAAAAGTAGATACCCTCTACTACTCTTGGCAAGATGTGCAGGCAGTTTCTACCATGCACCATTTTCATTAGGTATAAGGATACTGCAACTGGAGTCTGTCTTTCATTCTGTCCTGTTTAACCATACCATTGTTCCTTGGTGTCAAACCTCTATTCTTCCCTATCTCTGTGTATTCGATCTCCCTTAATGGTTTCCTTTATGCCTATGGTTTCACAGTCTTCTCTTGCACCCATGATTCATCCTGTGCCTAAATTTTCTAAATGGGCAACACAGTCTTCAGGTTCTTCTTCTTCTATTGTTTAAAGGCCAGGAAAACGTCTGTGAAAAGTCCACATGTATAGATTGGAGAATTTGAGCTAATTTCAGAGGACCTGGTTTAAAGAAGGTGGGACTCTGACTGCATGGGTACCTTTATGTTTAAACAGGAACTGGATAATCGCATGCTGATATGTAACTATTTAAAATCATTCTCTTACAGACTTTTTTAATTTTAAACTAACTAGCGCGTTGGCTGGATAGCCTTCAATTATCCTATTACCATAGGAATAAAAGTGAAGATCACATGGGCACATGTAAATTCCAGCAAGAATTGAATAAGTACACAGGCTCCTGTCCTTTTCCAGCAGGAACTGGATTGCTAAATGGCTACTTGTAAGGTCCAGAGTGTGGGATCCAGGGCATCAAGCTCCTCAGTGGTCAGTAGACCTTGAACTTGTTGATCAAACCTATTAACAGTCTTTGTCTATCTG
The DNA here is from genome assembly GCF_019279795.1 of Protopterus annectens. Taxonomy (NCBI): domain Eukaryota; kingdom Metazoa; phylum Chordata; order Ceratodontiformes; family Protopteridae; genus Protopterus; species Protopterus annectens. Next base: position 535,170,966 of record NC_056726.1, read on the forward strand.
TCTCTCTCGCTCTCTCTCTCAAAAACAAACAAAAAAATTATCCTTCTGTACTTCATTCCCTCCAGTTGACCACAAATTTGAGGAAATATTAAAGTTGATGCTCCAGCAGCTAATAGAATGGTGACAAAATCCTGGATTTGGTTCTTACCAATACAGGATAGCTTTGTTCCCCACCAGTTGTGACTTCCTCTCTGGTCAAATTAGACCCCAAGTTAGTCACATTCATCATAAGACTGAAGTTTGAAGCATCTTCCAGTAATTCAGTATTCAGAGATTATGCAAAGGCTAGTCTAAAACAGAGTGATGACCTGCCTAAATTCTAAAGCCCTTCCCATCTTGATGACCCCACTGCTTATGTAGAATCCTTCACTGCTAAATTTTATATGCCTGTAAGTAGCTGCATAGATATCTGATTTTCTCATAAATGAATGCAATGCCAAATTCATAAATAAACATCTGTGGTAGATTTCAAATATAAGTAGGCTTTGTAATAATAATAATAAAAGTACTGCACACCAAAATAAATCTAAGTGTTAAAATGCCAAAAATGCTCTTGCTAAATTAAGCAAGGAAATCTGGACCCTGATCAAATTAAAGCCAGATATGAGATAAAATTTGCCACCTAGGTAAAGGAAAACCACACAGCCTTATTTAATCGTGTTGGATCAAGGAGGGAGAAACTATGCCCAGCACTGTGCAGAGCTAATAGTAAATAGCATCACCCACACAGACCCAAAGGACATAGCCTATGTAATACTGGGCAAATATAGCTGAATCTTCAGTCCCCTCCAGTCTTCTCAAATCACGTACCCACACACACACTCCCTCAAATATCCCAAGAACAAGTTCTCAAGGCACTATCTAAGGCCAAGGACACTACATCTCTGGGGCCAGATGACATACTAGGTTGCCTGTTGGTCAGTCTGAAATATGATTTATCTGTTCCTTTATAGAAGCTATTCATTATCAGCCTCAAAGCAGGTTTTGTGCCTGATGAATGGAGGACAGCAGCAGTCATTCCCTTGCACAAAGGTGGGGCTTCAATGGGCCCTGGTAATGATAGACCAATAAGCCTAACCAATCTCATCTGTATGGCTAAGGAAAAGATAATATGGAATTAATAAATATATATTAAAAAAAATACATATATATATATATATATATATATATATATATATATATATATATATATATTTATATTAAGTAACCTACAAATTCTTGACCCAGCACAGTTTGGATTCATCAAGGGCCAAGTACTGCATATCTGGAACTTATGAATGTATTCAACAGTATCCCACACTCAGATGTCATAGATAAAGACTCCCAGCTAAATGTCAACCCTAATATAACTCATTGGATAGTAAGTTATCTCACAAATTTTATCCAGGAGGTTAGGGTGGGTGTGGCTTTATCTCCTCCAAAGACCTGTCACTAATGTGTACTCCAGAGTTCAGTGTTAAACGTTTGTGGCTGACCATGACTACAAATGACTTCAAAATTAGTGCCATTATCAACTCACTAGAGGATGTCAACATCCCAACAAGAGATCCTGTCCAAAACAAGTTGCTGGTGACAAAGCCCATGGACTAATGTCTAGAAGTGTACAAATGTAGCCTTTGGCAAGCATGACTCCCCTTATAAATATCACATGGGCAGCACACCTCTGAAAATAGTTTCTTCAGGTAAAGAATCTTAGAAGCTATGTTGACCATGAATTGTCTCTTGAGCACCATGTGACCACTATTGTAAGGAAGTTCCTTTTCTTTGCACAGCTTGTATCTAAATTTATTGTGACCAGATCCAGGGATGTAACAGTTTCACTGTACTTTGCACTCATTTAATGTGAACACTTGTGTAATGCCTCTTTTGGTATGCATTTGTCCAAACACTTGTCACAAGTGGAATGACCACACCACATTCTCACTAAAAGAATCAATGGTCTAAATTATAAAATTATGCAGACCATGTGAAAACCTTGCCCCTCTTCTCAGTATATCATACAGGCTACTGAGAGGTGACCTCTGTCTTGTATATGGAGCTACAGCAGACCCCCTATTCTGTTAGACCTGTTACACATTTGAAAGTACTTTGGTGCCATAAACACTTCCTCAGTGGATCTTTATCTCATTTACAAAATAAATAGAACATGTTGGATGGACAGGTATGTATAACCGAGAATACCACTTCTATGGAACCATCTTCCACTCTATAGAAAGCAAAATATTTCTCATACTCCATTTAAACATAATTTAGGTGAATAAGTGGGTAGCCACAAATTCACTCCTGGTGTGACACCACTGTACCTCATTGATAGGGTAAATATAAATGTTCCAGCATATCCTTGTTCAGCCCATCTCAGGGTTAATTAGTATGCAAAGTATAAGGGCTGAAAACCTACCAGAGAATGTAAGACTAGGCTTCTTAAGATCCTCTGAGATCAATAGCCTATTAAGTACCTATGAACCTATAAAGTGCTTTTTTTTTTCTGGCAAGAGCGTTTCTGATCAGTGCACTCATTGCTTAAGATTTTGGTGAAGTCATCCCTGGAATACCCAGGAGAGACCTGATTAAAACCGCTTACATTAATAGTGACTGAATCTAACAATATTTTTTTTGTGGCTCAGCCTCCATTCGTGGGTTCATAATTAAACACTAGGCAAGTAGTCATGAAGACCGTAAAAAAGCCTAGCCAAATAATTTAGTGCACCATGTCTTTGAGTATCAATGCTTCACTTGTGCTATACAGGCATTCCCAAAAATGAATTATGAAATTGTATCCAGATTGTAGACATAGATCTTAAAAGTGACTGGGCTATTACTTTGCTAGATGTGTACGAGAAGCTTAATGCAAAGGTGGGGAAAGTGTCCCTGCTACTAAATCTTATTTATTTGCTGGTGAAGGAAAATGTCCTTGCTGCAAGCATTTGATGGGCCTTTGGTTTTTAAGAGAATTTAAGAGGTTGAACGGGACACAAAAGGCCATACATGGGTCACCACAAAGATGTCTGTAAGAGACCAAGTACAAGGGAAGGCAAATCCTAATAGACTTAAAATCCTGTGATTTTCTTTATTTTTTTCTCTCCCTCTTCTTAGCTGACCGTCAGCTTCCACCGTCTCCTGTCCTCAATAACTGGGTCTACTAGACCCCGCATTCGTCTCCTCAGGCTCAACCCAATGTACATTTGGAGCTGGTGAGGAGATTGAGGATGCTGGTGCTATGCCTTACTGCTGCCAGCAATGGCCTCACAGCAGCCTTGCTAGCTCCATGATCACTACCCTCAGGCGATGCATACATGCTTCTATACAGAAGCAACATTCTGACTAAGCAACTCGCCACTTTATGCAACACAGAGCTTGCCAGACTGTTGTGCTGTTTATTGCAGCAAACCAGGTTACCTCCCTTCCTTTGAGATGGTGAGGTGAAATGGGCTGTTTTGTCCCATCCTCTCCATGCTACCCCTCCAGCTCCCAGGTTGCTGTGATTTTCTTGGTTAAGAAACTTTGGGGTCTCTAAGGTTGGAGATGCTTATAGAGGTACATGCTGAAAGGCATACTTATTTAGTGATGGATTTTGTAAAAGATAAGTAGAGGGGGGGACTATGACTTTTGATTTATAGGAAATGCCTTTGTAGATTAGCTGACAAGATGTGATAAGACTTTACTGGAAAACCTCATCCAGACTCTGTCACAACTTGCTGTGAGAGAAAGGTCAGTTTGCTTTTGCTTTCTTGTATTTTTGCATTATTTTATTGCCTTCTTTTATTTTGTATATTGTGATTTATTGTCTGTACACTGTGTTATATTTTTCTTTTTCTTTTAATTGCATATTTAAACCAGGAAAGAGACAACAGCTGTGTCTGTTGTGAGTCGCACAGAAATTAAGTTTTTCCCCACCATCCCTGGAGGTGTGTTTTTAAACTCAATTGTCTTTCTAGTTGCCTGCCCTGTTAATTTGACCACACATCTCCTTCCCTCTCACCTTTCATTAGCTTTTGTGAGTAGGCACAAAATGATCATTTTTGGGAAATCACTCCCTTTCAAATAAATTTGTTGGCCATCCCACTGTATTCCATAGAAACAGAATACAAAGTACCCACCCCTTCCATCTATCTTGCCGTTTTAAAATTAGTGGCTCCGCGCTTAGTTAATGCTTTGTTACCCCCTCTTTCATATCTAACTGCGTAGTTCACACTGCAGCTCTTAAGATTTCCATCTTACCTTTAAAATCTGCAACATCTACTCCAAGACCACCAATTGTTGGAAAGCACACATTCAGCCTCTTAGCAGTCATCTTGGGATTAATGCTTCTATTTTGCTCCTGGTGAGAGAATGAGCACAGGGACATTATTTCCTGGAGACTGCTGATCACTGGAAAGCCTAATAACTGCTTCATAGGTGAAAGATTGGAATTGTATCTTTCTCTTGGTGATAGGAACAGAATTCTTTGATTCCTGAATGTTTCTGGTTAGGCAGTGAGTGTCTCTGACTTTCCTGATCGGTCTAGTTGCTTTTCAAGGTACCTGCCAAGAAAAAGTTACAACAAGCCTACAAGACCCTTGCATCATCTGGGACAAGACTGTGGCTCACCAAACAGGCTGTGGCCTGCTTCTCATCTTGGTTTGGTGCTAATGTTTTGCTTCTGGTGAGAGAAGAAACAAAGGAGCATTGTATCCCAGCAGAATAAAGCTGTGGTGAGACCAGCACTAGTAGTAGCCAAGCGGTAGCCATTCACATGACTCCCCTCTTTTCATCATTCTTGACAAGCTAATTCTTTGTTTTCCGTAAATACTGCTTCATTTGTTTCTAATTTCAGAATAGCTGCCTAAATTCCTCCATAAATCATCATGGTCTACTTATTATTTTCCCATTCAAGTGTTTGTCAGTGCCCTGTATAGACAGACATCTTGAGTGACATTTTTCCTGTAAACGCACGATTAAAATTTCACAAATATCTAGTTGCACACAAGACAACTAGTTTGCAGTGACAAGCACTGCCCCCGGAGTTGCAAACCAGATACTGCAGACATTGCTTTATATTCTCACTTACCCTTTTTTTGTTGTGTCTTTCGGTTTTTCCTGGTTAGGGGTCGCCACAGCAGTACTCCGGTCTGCTAATGATTGGCAGTAGATTTTTACGTGCCGAGTTGCCAGCTCTGACGCACAACCTTCAACGAAGGTACGCCCATTCACGCATGTCTCCACACAGAAGATGCTGTAGCTGAGAATCGAACAGGACAACGTCTTACTGTGAGGCGACAACACTACCGCAGCACCACGGGTCGGTTTCCATGGATATGAACTTTCCCACTATCTCTGTTACCAGCTTGGTGGATATGGGCATCCTGAGGTAATGTGGAAATTGCTTCATGTTTACTGACAGCCAGTTAATTCTCAAACAAGCTGATATGGCATGTGAGAGAGATATTTACACAATGTCACTGGAGGCAAAGCTCTCAAATAAAAGCACTCCTAATGTCAATAAGGTTGTCATAGTACACACGCTGCACCCATCACACAAAATACAAAGCAGACTTATAGACCCACATATGCTGAGTCACTTACATTTTATTTATTTGCATTTGTTTACCAGGAAAGTCCACTGGGTGGAAGTGCACCCATTTTCAGTAGAGGCCTGGGGAGAAAAACTCCAACATAAGTACATACAAATATACATAGCCATCATCAGCTCCCTTTTCCCCATTTTTTTCTACATGGGGTCTGGGTATCGTGTTAACTGTCGCCAACTCTGTCGATTCAGTGCCACACTCCTGCCTTCAACACTCATGCCTGACTGTCACAGATCTTTCACACAATCCATCCACCTCTTTGCTGGACGTCCTCGCTTCCTCTTACTTTCTTCCTGTCTGTCCCAAGTCTTCCTCACCAGATTGTTTTATGCTTTTCTGCACATGTCTAAACCACCACAATCTGTTCCCTTTGATCTTTTCAGCAATTGGAGCTACTTTGGCTTCTGCTCTTGTGTCCTCATTTCTTCGTCTGTCCCACAGTGTGCATCCTACCGCCCTTCTCAGGCGCTTCATTTCCATCACCTCTAGCTTCTTCATCTGTTCTGCCTTTACTGCCCAGGTTTCTGTACCATACAGCAGTACTGGTTGCACCACTGTCTTGTACACCTCACTTTTCAGCTTCTTTGGCATTCTTCTGTCATAGACCACACCTGACACTCTATGCCAGTTGACTGCAGCCCCTCTGATTCTAGCTTTGACCTCTTCATTCAGACTTCCCTTATCTCAACCACCCCTCCCAGATACTTGAAGCCGTTTACCTGTTCCACTATCGTCCCTACTATCTCTATTCTTAGCTTCTTCTGATTTCCCCAGTTTGCTGCCATTACCACCGTCTAATCTGTGCATAGTTTCATCCCATGTGCCTTCAGTTTTGCATTCCATTATCCTATCCTTTGCTGAAGTTCTAGCTCAGAGTCTGCCTGTAATGCCACATAATCTGCATTCAGCAGCTTTGTTGATCTGCCCCTTCTGACGTGTTTGCTAATGTAGTCCATCACCAGTATGAACAGCAGTGGTCTCAGAAATGAACCCTGGTGTACACCCACTCCCACTGGGAACCCCTCTGTGAAGTCGAACATAATTTGTACTTGAATCACTGGGCCCTTGTACATAGCCTGCACTAATTCTACAAATGTTTCTGGGACGTCAAACCATTACAGTACTGCCCAGATAAGCTTTATTGACACCTTGTCATATGCTTCCTCCAAGTCTAGGAATGCCCAGTTGTACTCTCCCCTCATCTTTAGCTTCTTCTCAAGTGTCTGTCTCACTGTAAACATCGGGTCAGTTATGCTGCATCCTGATCTGAATCTGAACTGCTTATCTCCCTTCTAACATTCTACTACTCTGCATATCTGTTTATCAATCACCCTCTCCAGAACTTTCTTGCAATGTGATAGGAGTTTGATGCCTCTGTACTTACCCACAGGTGTGGATGTCCCCATTGCTCTTGTACACTGGCACAAGTATGCTTATTCTCCAGTCATCTGGGATACGTTTTTCTCTTAACACACTGCAATTTGTGCTCTCAAGTGCCATTTCTCCCCTATCTCACCCAGCAACTTTATCATATCTGCTGTGACCTCATTTGAGCCTGCTGCTTTCCCTGACTTCATTTTCCTTAGTGCTGTTCTTACTTCTTCTAGGGTGGGCTCCTCTTCAATCATCATAGGCTGTTTCTGGGGCAGTACAGCTTCTTTGGGGTTTTCTTCATTCAGAAGCTGTTGGATATACTCCTTCCATCTGCCTTTGATGTCCTGTGGACTGGTGAGCAGGTTGTTGCTGGCATCCCTTATGAAGGGTGTCTGACTGTTGTCTTTATCTTTCTGTCTTTGCCTTGCACCCTGATGATGTTCATCGTGCATACAGCTGCAGTAATCACAGATGGGTTCTCTGCCGTCAGGCGGGTCCTCGGTCGGCCGAATTCCAAAGTCTAGGTCCGGCGTCTGTTGCTGTCGCTTTTTTTCCTGACATCAGTGAGGCAGGAGGTAAAGACACAGCCGACACCATTTTCTTCAGTCTTTTTTGCCGTGCGGTGCCCGAAGCAGAAGCAGTTCACAAGTGCCGGTCGGCCAGCTCCTGAATTTACGAAAAATTGGAAACCGAAGTCTTCATTAAAGCTAAGTACCCCGTTGGGGAAACTTTTCTTGCCTCAGACCGATGTCAGAAAAAGTTAACAATTGTATTTCTTGTGGGAAGCAAATACCGCATAAGGATTTCCATTCCCTCTGCATACCTTGTTTAGGCCCAGACCATGACATCTCGGGCTGTCGCTTTGGCGCTACTTTCAATAAACGCACTATTAAGCATCGGGCGGAGTTCGCCCAACACTTTTTTGGTAAAGCCTTTGATTATAAAATGTCGTTGGAGAATCCGACTACCGTTTTGTCCAAAAAACACAAGGACAGACACGCGAGGTCCGCGGGCCCCACCGACACCACGCCAAAACCGGCTACACGTGGTCCGGTTCTCAGCGAGACGCCTATGCAGTCCCTGACTACCGACGACACTTCTTTGGCGGTGTCTTCTGTAACCGAGACCGCAGGTACCTCGGCCCATACCCAGACTACAACCACCGAAGCCATTGTGAGCGTTGAGCCTCCTAATGTGGACAGGTCTGCTTCCACCCATGGTGTCTTTAGACCCTCATCCTCCTTCTCCATTAAGGCCTTTACTAAGTCCAAATCAGCCAGGCATCCCAAGAGGCCTGTTGCACAGGGCCCATCTCCAGGCCCCATGCCTAAAAAGCAGATGCTTAAAATGGCTGAGGATTTAATTACTCTTATCAGGGGTTCCCAACCCCCTCCAGACAAGAGACCCAGAGTGGAGGAAGATTCTCCCTCTTCTGATCAGGGCTCCATTTTTTTAGATCATTCTGATGTAGAGGAACACTCTTACTCTCCTTTTGAAGATTCTGATGCAGAGTAGTCCATTCCTTCTGTATCTCCTCCTGAGGATTTTTCTTTTGGGGAAACCTTGCACACCTTGAGGGAACACTTCCATTGGGAGGGCCAAGACTTTTCTGATTCCAAGAAAAGACTTAGGGCATTTCTTTTGTTACCTCAACACAGACCTCTGGCGATACCTCCTGTCTTGGACATACTTGATGATGTTTATTCGGAGGCTTGCCTTAATCCGGATTCCCTGCCTCCTGCCCCAGTCAAGCCTGATAGGTACTACAGAGTTCCTAACTCTCACCAATTTCTTTACAAAAGCCATAATGCTGACCCTGAAACCATTTCTCAAGGCCCCAAGGGAATGAAGGCCTCTACTGCTAAGAATCCACTACCTTCCGAAAGAGAGTCAAGATCCATAGAAAGGTGGGGAAAAAAGGTATATACCTCGGCCACCCTAGCCATGAGGGCCTTAAATTGTCAGTTTCATATGCTTAAATATCAGCAGTTTCTGTTATCACAACTAAGAAATAAAATGTCTCAACCTGAACAACCAGATTTGAAGGAGTTGCAGGATATGATGCATAGTGCAGAACAAGTGGGTAAACACACCTTACAATGTGGCTATGATGCCCTAGAGGCCTCAAGTAGAGCTGCTGTTACAGGATCTGTCATTCATAGGCATGCATGGCTTAGGGAACAAATCTTGCCTGATCATGTGAAAGCTAAACTACTAGATGCTCCTTTACAAAAGGATGTGCTATTTGGTACTAATGCTGAGGAGATACTACGGAAAATGGAAGAAAAAGCCAAATCTATGCAATATGTCAAAGCTTTTCTACAGGTTCAACCACCACGTTTTAGCAGAAATTGGCCTTCTAAAAACTGGTCCTTTCCAGCCATGGACAAGCCCCAAAGAGGTAGATACAGGCGCACAAGGGGCAGAGGACAATCACAAGGATCGTATAGAGGCAGGCAATGGCAAACTCCAGCACCAAGAGGTGGCGAAGACAGTGCACAACAATACAGGAAACAAACCCAATGACTTCCTCCTTTCCATGCCAAGCAAGTCTCAGCTGGCAGTACCCTTGGGAGGAAAGCTGGCATTATTTACAAGAAATTGGCATATTGTCACAACAGACAAATGGATCCTGGACGTTATAAACAGAGGCTACAGATTTCATTTTCACACTCTTCCAAAAAATGAGAGGCATGCCAAACCTGCCACACAATCAAAGGGCAGAGGCACAACTACAAATTTCAAAGCTCATAGACATGAAAGCTATTCAAGAGGTACCTACTCACGAACAAGGTCAAGGTTTTTATTCCAGGCTATTTCTGGTACCAAGGAAATGAACCGACTGGAGACCCATTTTGGACTTATCCATCCTAAACACATTCTTACTCGTACCAAAATTCAAGATGCTCACATTACAGCAGCTTCTTCCCATGCTGGGCAAGGAGTTTTGGCTGGTAACATTGGACCTCAAGGAGGCATACCTGCATGTCCCACTCAGACAAAGCTGCAGAAGATGCCTCAGATTTCTTGCAGGTTCAATCCACTATCAATTCTCTGCATTGCCCCTTGGCTTATCTACTGCACCCAGAGTATTCACGAAATGCCTGGCATCAGTAATTGCCTACTGCAGACTTCAAGGGATACAAATTTACCCTTATTTGGACGACTGCCTGATCCAAGCGGACAGCAAGCACATACTTCTGGAACATCTGGCTTATGCAACACGGTTACTGAATTCTCTGGGATACACAATCAACAAAGAGAAATCCAGGCTAACACCATCTCAGAAAATAACTTTCCTGGGTGCCAACTTGGACACAAACACCCAGATGGCCTATCTTACGCCAGAAAAACAGGGCAACTAACTCAGTACTTCAAAATACTAGCAAATTGTACCAGGCTTACTGCAAGGAAAATCCTGCAGGCTCTGGGCTTCATGGCGTCTTGCATTCTTTTAATCCCATGTGCAAAGTTGCATATGAGGAAACTTCAATGGTACCTAAAAAACCTATGGTCTCAACACAGCCACAGTTTGGAAACAATAATACCAATAATTCCATGTTTGCAAAAGGAATTTCTATGGTGGGCCCAAACATGTCAAACAAACACAGGTCTCCCATTCTGCAAGCCTCAAGCAAATTAAGTCATCACAGCAGACGCCTCAGATTACGCCTGGGGGGCGCACATGACAGACAGGTGCATTCAGGGCAAATGGTCCCAAAAGGAAAAGCAACTTCACATCAATCAAAAAGAAATGCTAGCAGTGATAAATGCAATTACAGCTTTCAAGGACCTCCTGCATCCAGGACAATTATTGATAAGAACAGACAACACTACAGTAATGTGGTACATAAACAAACAAGGAGGAACACATTCATACCCCCTGTGCAGACTAGCCATAACACTTTGGAACTTGGCTCTGGAATGGCAAATCGAACTTTAAGCACAGTACTTGCCAGGTTTGGAAAACACGCTGGCAGACAATCTAAGCAGAAATATGACAGATCCACACGAATGGAAGTTGCATCCTCAAGTGTTTACAAAGATAATCCAAGCGTGGGGGAGGCCAGACATAGATCTCTTCGCCTCCCACAGGAATCATCAATTGGAAAAGTTTTGTTCAAGGACCTTTCATCCAAAGGCCTGGAGAGTGGACGCCCTTTCATTCAGTTGGGCAGCATGGACAGTTTACGCTTTCCCACCTCTGCCTCTTCTGCCCAAGGTGCTCTTGAAAGCAAGAGCAGACAGACCGAAGATGATACTGATTGCTCCAGACTGGCCAAGACAACACTGGCACCCACTCCTGAGGAGCCTAACACATGCTCCTCCCTGGCCCCTACCTCTAATGCCTCTTCTGCTGACTCAGCACAGCTACAAAACTCTTCACTGTCAGATGAAAACACTCAATCTCGCTGCATGGAAAATTCCTTAACACCACAACAGACCCTACTCCCCAAAGAGGTGCAGGATGTCATTTTGGAGGCCAGAAGGCCATCTACTAGAAAGGCTTACTCCACAAAATGGAAACGGTTTTGCTCTTGGAATGAGAAAAAAGGCCAGGACCCTAGAAAACTGAATTTGCCTCCGGTATTACAGTATCTAGCTGAGCTGCTGAACAGTGGACTTTCATTTTCCTCCATAAAAATCCATGCCTCAGCCATTTCTGCAGAATTCAACACGGACCCACCCTTATTCTCTCACCCACTCTTAAGACAGTTCCTCAGAGTGGCTAAAAATATAAGACCACCAAGAAAACAACCAGTGCTAGCCTGGGATCCTAATTACATTCTAGAAAAATTAACATTGCCTCCCTTTGAACCAGCTGCCTCAACAGATTTGCAATATTTGTCCTGGAAAGCAGCTTTCCTTCTGGCCATTACCTCAGCTCGTAGGGTTTCGGAACTACAAGCCCTCATGGCTATGCAGCCTTTTCTCATCTTCCATCAGGACAGGGTTTCCCTTCGAACCAACCCGTCATTTATGCCTAAAGTGGTATCCAGGGTAGCTTTAAATCAAGCCATACGCTTACCTACCTTTTACCCCAATCCTCAAAACAAAGGGGAAAGGCTGCTACACTCCTTGGACATCCATAGACAGCTATGTTATTATTTGGACAGAACAAAGCCTTTCAGGAAGTCAGAACAACTTTTTGTGTCCTATGCTGTAGGAGCTCAAGGGAAGCCAGTTACCAAACAAGACAATTTCAAAATGGATAGGCCACTGCATACGGTTTTGTTACTCCTATCATGGAAAATCTGTCCCTACAGGCATCAGATCCCACTCCACCAGGGCCACAGCTACCTCTACAGCCTTCCTCAGAGGAGTTCCTACCAAAGATATTTTGGAGGCAGCCACTTGGAGTTCTGTGCATACCTTTCACAAAACACTACCACCTGCCTTTATATTCCAAAACTAGAGCAGGCTTTGCCACTGCTGTGTTGCAGGGCATTCTGGCTCATCCCAGTTCCACCTAGTGCCTACCACCCTGTGTGTAGCTTTGGGATTCTACCCATCTGTGATTACTGCAGCTGTATGCACGATGAACATAGTACAGTTTTGTACCTACCATAAATGTAGATGTTCGAGTGCTAATACAGCTGCAGTACAGTTTACCCTCCTTCCTTCCCCTCTTGGTAAAGGCCTAGGGCCCAACCCCTTTTCATACAACCTGATTGGGTTATCCTTCTATGGTATATTTGCTTGCAACTACTGATTTTTGATTATATTGCACTGCATGTATATAAATATAATTTATGTATTGCCTTCCTACTGGGGGCACCTGACATCTGGGGCAAGAAAGACTGAAGAAAATGGCGTCGGCTGTGTCTTGTATACCTCCTGCCTCACTGACGTCGGGAAAGAAAGCGACAGCAACCGACGCCGGACCTAGACTTTGGAATTCGGCCGACCGAGGACCTGCCTGACGGCAGAGAACCCATCTGTGATTACTGCAGCTGTATAAGCACTCAAACATCTACATTTATGGTAGGTACAAAACTGTACTTTTTTTGTGCCACTTACTGAGTCACCTTCCAGAAGTTGGTAGAGTGCTTCCGATGCCCTATGTTTTGCTATTGCAACTTCTTTCTTAGCTTCTTTGTTAGCAAACCAGTAGTCCTTCCTAGCCTGGTCAGTCTTTTCTATCTCACACTTTTTCTTGCACTCCTTTCTTTTGATGACTTCCTAGATTTCTGCATTCCGCCACCAGCTTTCCTTGTGTACCTTATTTCCATACCTGGCTCGGCCACATATATTTTTTTGTAGTCCTGACACATGCTGTTTTGAGGTCCTACCATTCTTGTTCAACTCCACCTATTTCCTCCACCTCTTGAGGTGCTAATCAGGAAAAACAGGTAATTTAAGGTACTGAGCAGCATTTTAAGTTTTTGGAATAACAGAGGCGAACAAGTTAAGCTAATACTTGGCAGGGTACAAATATTGAGAAAAAAAAGTAAGCAAACAGTAATGTACTTTAGTTTGGAGTAACTTATAAAAGCTGGAGGGGGAGAAGAACTTAACCAGAGAAGCAGTGAGGTGATATTAACTTTGTGCAGAGTGGAGAAGAGTGAGAGTAGGCTAGGAATGGGCTAGCAGGATACAATTTTAATGCTAGAGGGCTAGAAAGGCTGAAAGGCTTGAATATGCATGCTACCTAGGTTGTAGCAGGGTAGAAGAGAAAGCAGGAAGTGAGAGTGAAGGGTGTGCAAATAACTAGTAGTGGTGATGCACAAGAGACCAACACAACTATCAGACATTTTAAATAAGTAATATTGCTCCAGGAGAAATAAGTGTGAAACATACAATATTATTAAAGGTGATGTGAGGCTGCAGGGATCCGAGATTCAGCTACTGGATGTAACAACTGGATTACAAAACTTAAGTCTCTGCTTCATTCACTGGGTAGTGGGGATGTGAGCAGCTTCAGTGAGACAGAGAGTAGTTTTCTTAAATTATGAGAATACCAAGAATTGTTGTGTGGTGGGCATGCATCACCAAATGGCAGAAGGGGGACAGAAATGGGAAGAGTGAGATGGACGCTGAACCCAGTGTAACCTTTCTAAACCCCAAAGACCTCAACAAACACCCTCAGCAGCCCTGAATGCACTCTTTCAAAACAGCACTCACATGAATACATACAACCACATCCCATGGAGCCTCTACTTCTAAGCCCATAAGGCAAGACACCACACAGTGTACAGCATTCTGGTCATTGGAGACTCAATTGTGAGACACACTGATGTCCCTCTCACTAGGCTGAGCAAGGAGAAAGTCACAGTCAATTGCTTATCAGGGTCTAGGATCCACCACATTATGCACCCACTCAGGTCATTGGACTTGCAAGTACCAGAATGACTCGGTCATAGTCCATATGGGTATAAATGACCTGAGACGAGCCTCCCTAGACTATATGAAAACACATCGTGGAGCTCTCTAAATACGTGTCCCAGGCTGATATGAGCCTGTTACTGAGCAGCATTTTATCTTCTCCACGGATGATTCCACAATACAAACACAATGACTGACTTCAGTAATTGGCTTGGTTTCTGGTGTCATTCTAAGGGGGTGCAGTATTTGTTAGCAAGGAAGGAGAGATGGTCAACAGACCACACTGTTTTGCCTGGGATGATATGTACCTCTCCCCTCTAGACTTTTGAATATTAGCTAAAATGTTGTCTTTCTCATAGTGCCTTTTTAGGGATGGCATACTGAAAGTACTTCCAGCATAGCAAATCAAAACCAAAGAATTTCTAAAGGTATTCCTTCTCTGTGCTGAGTCTAAATAAAAAACTCCACTACCTAGAAGCTCTCTTCACCCTAGAGAATGCTGATATCTGTACTGTCACTGACACGTGGTTTAAAGCCATGGAGAGCATACCAACAGTTCAAAGTTATAATGCTTTCCACACATTTAGACTTAGCTACAACACAGATGGGGACTAAAGTTGGAGGTGTATCACTTTACATTAAAAATAAGTATACCTCAAGGATGGTCAAACAGGACAAATTCACTTGAGCTTCTCTATGTTCAAATCACCATAGGGAAAATCCAATACCACTACCTTGCAAGCTGTAGGTCCACCCTTTGTGACCCAGGAAGTCCATGCCATGTATTTTAAACTTATTGGAAACACTCACCATCCAACTTGATGCAATACTCTTGGGCGATTTTAATTAACACATTAACTGGGAATCCTATACAACAGCAAATGTACAGGTAGAGATTTCTGGATTTTGTAAACAAACCCCCTGGACCAGATTCAGTACACCAACCAGGGGTACAACTATACTGGGTCTGGTCCTCACTAATATGGGAGAGTGTTGCACACCCCCTTATGTAATGTTTTCCCTGGTAATGTCAGACCACAAAATGGTCTCCTTTGAAGTAAAAATAAAACCTGGACCTCCTGCTGAGCCTGGAATATTCAGGAACTACTCCAATGCTAACTTCCTGATATTAAGTGATAACCTGACAAAATGTCAAGCCTCTATAACTCATGTGAACACTGCTGCCTATGCAAAAATGTTCACAGAAGTCCTATGCAAGCATGAGGCAGCTGTACTCATCAGGAAGAAGTACAGAACTAACTAAAAATAAAGCCACCCTGGTGGAATCACAAAATATGTAGGCTGTATACCAGAAGGTAGAAAATCATATTAAAAATTGGGAGGTCCAGCACCTGGCAGAATAAAGCACGCTCATCAAACTAAAACAACTCGGAGGACAAATAGTCTACCAAAGCCAAATTTGATGTAAATTTGGCATCCCAGGGCAAGGACAACCACTAGGCATTCTTTAGCTATGTCTGTAACTTCAAAGGCAATGAGCAATTTTGTGCAGAGCTGATTGTAAATGGGGCCACCCACAATGAGCCAAAATATATAGCAAACCTACTGTCTCCCCCTCAACTTTTCCTCAGGAAATACCAACAAATATAACTCCTCTTATATCTCCTGGGAACAAGTCCTTACTGGCCTCTCTAAGGCCAGGAACACTGCATTAATAGGGCTCAGACAATATCCCAGGATGTTTTCTAAATAGCATGAAACATGCCTATCAGGCCCTCTGCAATTGCAATTTAACTTTAACTTACAAACGGGCTTTGTGCCTCATGAATGGAGAACAGCAACAGTCATCCCTCTGCACAAAGGTGGGCCATTTACAGACTGTGGAAACTACAGACCCACAAGTCTCTCTAGTCTCGTATGCAAATCCATGGAAAGAATTATCATGGAAATGATCAATAGTGATATAGTAAACCTCTATACACCGGACGCAACCCAGTTTGGTTGTCAAGGGCAGATCATGCCTTCTCAACCTAGTGGATTTCTTTGAGAAGATCACCAAAGCAATGGATGAGGGCAAAATGGTTCACACTGCCTAACTTGACCTGGACAAGGAATTTGACACAGTAAGCCACTCTAGTATTGTTGGCAAACTTAGGAGGTTAGGTACAAACCCTTATGTCACTCTGTGGATAGCCAGCTGGCTCAAAAACAAGACTTAAGAAGTTAGAATTGGGGAGTTCATGTCTATAAAGAGGCCGATCACAAGTGGAGTCCCTCAGACATCAAGCCTGGGACTGCTTTTTGACATTTACTTCTCTGAAGTCAAGGCCAATGTCAGTGGCCTCTGGATGACTAAATTTGCAGATGATTGCAAATTAGTAGCAGTCTTTGAATCCCACACGAACGCAAATGTTCTCCAGGAAGGCCTGTTGCAGACAAACATGGCGTCAGAGCCATGGAATAAAACTAAATGCCAAGAAATGCATAATGGTATCCTTTGGGAGGTCATCCACTCCTTGTAACGATCATATTGAAAACACACCCCCTTAGAGTTGACTCAGTAGTCGGGGACCTAGGGATACATACAGATACTAAGCTAGCCTTTGACCTTCATGTGTCTACAGTACTGAGGAAGTCTTTCTGTGTTGTGCAACTTGTAAACAAAGGTATGGCTTCTAGGTCCTAGGAAGTCATTGTTTCACTGTACTCGGCATTCATCAAATCTATCATTGAGTACAATGCCCCCTTTGGTACTTACCTAATCAGGCATATCCAACTATTGGAATGTCCACAGAGGTTCCTCACTAAAATAATGCAGGGTGTAAATAACATATTCTGTGCAGACCACCTCAAAGCCCTATCCCTGTATTCTGTCTCCTACAGGCTGCTGAGGGGAGGTCTATGCCTGGCATACAGGGCATTATCAGACCCCACTCTGGTGGATCTCCTCTATATCTGCAAAACAAACGGTACCAGAATTATCCATTCTGAAGACTTGAAATCTTGCCTGTGATAAATACGAACTGCCTGAGAGACAGGTATGTATCCTAGAGACTACCCTGTCTCTGGAACAAGCTTCTCATCCATGTGAAGGAGAGTTCCTCCCTAACCCAACTACCACATCTCTGGAAGAAGCCCCACCGAGACAGAAATGCACTCGACCAGCACAACACCAACCTCAGAACACACAGCTCACCACCACAATGTGCCCCTCAACCCAAGCCCTTAAGGCAAAACACTTTGCCCAATGTACTAATCATAGAGGAGACTCAATTGTGAGGAACACTGATGCCCCACTCACTAGGTTGAACAAGGAGAAGATGACAGGTGTCTATCAGGTGCCAGGATCTGACACACAACACATGCACTCGGGTCACTCCACAACAAGTACAAATATGACTCGGTCATTGTCCATGGAGGTGTGAATGACTTGAGACCATCTCCCTGGACTACATGAAAAGAGATGTGATGGAAGTCTAGGATTATGTGGCCCAGGCAGGTATGACCCTAGCTCTGAGCAGTATTCTACCATCACCCAGAATGATACCACAGTATGAGCAGAAAATGATTGACTTCAACAATTGGCTAAGTTTCTGGTGTCATTCTAAAGGGATCCAGTATCTGTCTACCTTGGACAACATGATCGACAGACCTCTATGCTTTGCCAGAGACTGGCTAGATCTGTCACCACTGGGATTCCGGGTACTGGCTAAGGTGCTTGCCATCTGTATAGTGCCTTTTTTGGCAGTGTTCCAAAGACCAAAATTCCACCATAACAGCTACAAACAAATGCAATCTGAGGGTCATGCTGCTCAATGCTAGAAGTTTAAATCTCAAGATGTACTCGCTCGAAGCTGTCCTCAAAATAGAGAATGTTGACATATGTGCTCTAATGGAGATCTGGTTTAAAGAGGCTGAAAGCACCCCTGCGCTCCCAAGCTACAACTCATTCCATACCTTTTGGCCCCAGAATGCAGCCGGAATCTCTAAAGACAGTGTTGTTTCCATATTCTTAAAGGATACACACACCTCTAGAATGGTAGCCCAGCATAATGCATCCGAGATACTTCAGGTACAACTAACACTGGGTGAGATGGCAATACAAGTCCTAGCCTGCTACAGAACCCCAAACATGTCCCTAAACTCGCACGCCAATTTCTTAAGCACCCTGGAATCTCTCAAGGTCCAACCCAATGCTCTTATAATAGGTGACTTCATCTACCCTTCCATCAACTGGGAAAACTATTCAAGTACCAATGTACAGACCCAACGGCTTTCTGGAATTTATCAATTCCAATGTTGTGGACCAGCTCATTCTGATCCCCACTAGAGGAAGCAACATCCTCGACTTGGTTATCACCAACATGGGAAACCATTGCTCCACACCTATAGTCAGTTCCTCCCTGATTAAATCTGACCACAAACGGAGCACCATGGAAATCTCCATGTCACCTACATCCCCGCTAAGGTGACCACCCTGAAAAACTTCTCTAAAGCTGACTTTGGGCTCCTAAAAGCAGAGGGGCTAACTTCTCGCCACCCATGCCAATGGAAAATAGCTGCATGACTGCCAAATCAAATACCAGTGCATTGTACCAAGCATGTACACAAATGCATGGACCTTGCAATACCAAATAGAACTAAGACGCTCTTCCCTAAAAAAAGAAGCCAATTTGGTTGGTCCCCAGCCATCAATAAACTCTACAACAGAAAGAAGAAACTGTTGTAGAAAAAAATGAAGTCACAAGACTGGAAAGCCTCCTTCATCAGTCTCAACAAAAAACTGAAATCCCTTATCAAATCCTCTAAAGCCAGCTATGAAGGCAGAATTGCAGCTGACACCAAAAACCACCACAAAGCCTTCTATAGCTATATCAAAAACCTCAAAGGCAATACCCAGATTTGCTCCGAGTTATTGCAAAATGGCAGCTCCTATACTGAGCAAACAGATACAGCCTACATACTGGCCGACAGATTCAGTGCCAGCTTTACACCCCCCCCCCCCAGGGCCCTATCACAATACCAGATGAAAGCCTGGTATCCACCATTTATGTGGCACAGGTAAAAGCTGCATTAAAATACAGCGTCCATGGGACCTGATAATATCCCTGGCTGCATCCTACATGAGCTATAAAATGAACTGGCACCACATCTGTGTGCCCTGTTCAATCACAACCTTACCTCAGGCTATGTCCCTAATGAATGGTGCACTGTTACAGTCATCCTGCTCCATAAAGGGGGAGCAACTACAGATCCTGGGAACTATTGCCCCATTAGCCTGACAAGCCTGATATGCAAAGCTATGGAGCACATCATCATGGACCTGCTTAATAAAGATATAGGCAATCTCCAAACTCTTGACCTCACACAGTTTGGCTTTGTCAAGTGGAGATCCTGCCTGCTGAACCTGGTTGACTTTGAGGCAATCACCAAGGCTGTGGATGAGGGTAAAGCAGGGCATGCAGCCTACCTCGACCTCGCCAAGGCCTTTGATACCATTCCCCACTCGGGTATCATTGATAAACTCACCAAACTAGGCAATAATCCTTACACTACTAGGTGGGTTGCAAATTGGCTCACAGACAGGACCCACAGAGTGAAAGTTGCAGATTCCAAGTCATATTGTCGATCAGTCACGAGGAGTCCCACAGGACTCGGTCCTGCGCCCTCTCCTGTTTGGCATCTACTTCTCAGAAGTCCAGACCAACGCAGAAGGATTCTGGCTGACCAAGTTTGCTGATGACTGCAAGCTAGGAGTCATTATCAACTCCCCAAGTGATGCAGACATCCTACAAAAGTGCCTGTCTGAGACCAATGACTGGAGTCGGAACCATGGCCTGAAGCTTAAAGCCAAAAAGTGCGTTATCCCCTTTGGAAAAAAAACTCAGTTCCCACAAATTACCACGTTGATTGGAGCCCACTGAACACTGAAGGGGCCATAAGAGATGTGGGCATCCAGGTCGACAGCTAACTCACCTTTGACCACCACTTTGCCACTGTGGTCAGAAAGTCCTTCTGCATGGCAAATCTTATAACCAAAGGTTTTCGCTTCCAGGAAGAGAGGTCATCATTCCTCTCTACTCATCCCTCATTAGACCAATCGAGTATAACTCCCCATTTGGCATATACCTGACCAGACACAACAGCTGGAGAGGCCACAAAAGTACGTCAGAAAAAGAATCCTAGGCCTTAAACACACGTCCTACATGGACAGACTCGAGAAACTTTAGCTGTTCTCAGTTTCTTAACTTCTACTTAGAGGTGATCTCTGCTTGACTTACAAAGCCATGTCCAACCCAGCCCCACTTGAAATGCTACTCCTAAAGAAATCCCAATCCCCCCACACCACACGCTCCAGAGATCACAACCTCATGACAGGTTCATCTTCCAAAGACTGCTTATACTCTGGAATAAGCTTCCCATTCATGTCAAGCAGAGCACCTCACTGGCCCTCTTCAAGAGAAATCTTGACGAGTGGATGAGTGACAGAGTTCACTTCAGGGATAATTCCAGTTGCACTACTGGATATGGGCACTGTGAATTAACATTGTGTGGCACTATGCCTGGGCAATTTTTTTTTGGGCTAGGCTTGTAAAGGCTCCAGGGCCATTAACCTAGTATACACCTATGAACCATCCATGTAAAGTAGAGTTCTTCCCTAACCCAATTCAAGTGTAACTTGGACAATTGGGTGAGGAACATGAAATTCATCCCCGATTTGGCACCTATTTCTCTAATGGACACAGCCTGTAAATGGTTCATTTCCCAGGTCGCTGCTTGTAAATATTTAATCTCCCAAGCCCCTGCTTGCACTTATCTTAGGGTACGAGAACTTGTAGATTTGGGATGCATGACCAGGCTTAAAAGGTCCCTCTGGTCATTAGCCTACTAGACTCCTATGAACATATGAACCTATTAATATTGTGTAAACTAGAAATGCACTGTATTTCTTAGCATTTAGTGTGAGACCAGGAGTTGTCCTAGTTAAGCCCCTGTTAGTGTATCTGAGAGTCAGTAGCAGAGCTTGTGATTGCTTCTATTTTCCAGTACTCAGGAAACTTAGGATGTTCATCGTATTTCACTGTTGCAGTCCTAACAAATGGGTTATCCGGCCCCCGGTAGCCCTTGATTGGCTTGAATACCAAAGGTAAGGGGATATGAAGTCAGCTGCCGTCGGTTGTATAGGACGTCAGTATCCTTGATACAAAAGGAGGCAGCCGACATCACCTCCTCAGTCTTTTTTGCCATGGAGCCCGAAACAGAAGCTTTTTTGCATGAGTGCCAGTCGGCTGTTTACCTTTTTGATTTCCGACTACAAAAGTTGAAGTCATCTACAGCTAAGTACCCCTTTGGGGATCCTCTTTTTCTTGCCTTAAGGAATGTCAGAAAAAGTTAATAATTGTCTTGCCTGTGGAAAGCAGATTCCCCATATAGATTTTCATTCTTAATGCATTATTTGTTTAGGCCTTGACCACGATTCTGACCTTCAGCCTGTTGCTAAGCAGGCACTGGTTTCCGAGGCCTCCGTTCTGACAGCAGGCACATACTGACGACCTCCACTTCTTCGGTGGCCAAGCCTCGTGAGTCCTTCTGACTTTCAGGTAAATCCTCTAGTCGCAAGCCTGTGAAGAAACAGGCTTCAACTTCCTCTCGTTCCCCTCAATCTCAGATGGTTAAAATGGCTAATGATCTTTTGACTCTTATTAGGAGCTCACAGCCTCCTCCTTCCAAAAGAGGCAGGGGTTTCTCTCCAGAAGCTTTATCTTTTTCAGGTTCTGAGACTACTAGCATTTCTGCTGATGAAGAAGAAGTTTCTCAGGTTTTTTCTCCTTTTGAGGATTCTGATGCAGAGGAAGCCATTCATTCTGTCCTCCAGAAGATTTTTCTTTTGGTGATACTTTGAATACTCTTAGGGAGCATTTTAAATGGGAAAGTCAAGATTACCCTCAATCTAAGAAAAAGATCAGAGAATTTTTGGATTTGCCTCAGCACAAGCCTATGGCTGTTCCCCCCGTGTTGGAGGTGGTGGGTAATGTTTTTCTGTAAAATTTCTAGACTCCAAATTCTGATGATCATCGTGTTTCACTGTTGCAGTCATGACTGTAGGGTTCTCCCCTGCCGGCAGGCAGTCCTCGGTTGGCCAGAATCCCAAAGCCTGGGTCCGGCGTCGGCTGTTCAACCATGCTCCCTGACGTCAGAATGCCAGGAGTACAAAGCTGACAGCCGACGCCATGTTCTCCAGTCTTTCTTGCCGTGCAGTGATAGCAGTTTGCAAGTGCCGGTTGGCTGACTCCTGACAATCTTTTCTGAAAAAACTTCAGTCTGAAGACTTTCTTCTCCACTCAAAGCTAAGTACCCCGTTGGGGAAACTTTTTCTTGCTTCAGTCCGATGTCAGAAAAAGTTAATAATTGTATTTCATGTGGGAAGCAAATGCCTCATAAGGATTTTCATTCTTACTGTATTCCTTGCTTAGGCCCTGACCATGACACAGCTAGTTGTCGGTTTTGTGCTAGATTCAATCAACGTACAATTAAACAAAGGTACGATTTTGCATTTCATTACTTCGGTAGGCGTTTTAATTGCAAAATGTCATCAGATATGGTTCCGGCTACCGGAGTTCACAAACAAAGCAAGGACAAAGACAGGCCTCCGAGGTCCAAATCTGACGATATTGCACAAGCGGAGCCAGCTTCAGGTTCGGCCGTCGTCAGTGAGGCGCTTTTGCAGCCCCTGTCGTCGGCCATTTCGGAACCGATGGCCGAAACGGACTCCCACGAGGAGCCTATGAATATTTCTATTGCAGGACCTTCGGACAATGCTCCTTCGGATGGGTCTGGAGCCGCTGTGCAGGTACCAGCTTCCGAAGGGGTTTTCAGGCCTACTCAGCTTCTAATAAAGGCAAAGCCAAAGACAAAGGCAAAGACTCTTTCCAAATCAAAGACTGCAACACAGGCCTCTTCTGAACCGGCTTCCAAGTCACAGAAACACTCCTTCCAAATCAAAGACTGCAACACAGGCCTCTTCTGAACCGGCTCCCAAGTCACAGAAACAGTTACTTAAGATGGCGGAGGATTTACTTACTAGGATTAGGGGTTCACATCCCCCTCCAGATAAAAGGCCAAGGCAGGAAGTTTATTATGATTCCTCTGATCAGGCTAATGTTTCTTCAGTTTCTTCTTCTGACCAGGAATATTCTTTCCCTCCTTATTGAGGATTCTGATGCTGAGGAATCCATTCCTTCAGCTTCTCCCCTTGAGGATTTCTCTTTTGGGGAAACTTTGCATGAAATGAGGGAACATTTCCACTGGGAAGGACAGGAGTATTCGGAATCTAAGAAAAGACTAAGGGATTTTCTTCTTCTTCCCCAACATAGACCCCTGGCTATTCCTCCTGTTTTGGATATTGTGGATGATGCTTTTTCGGAGGCTAACTTAACCCCTGACTCTTTTCCTCCTGCTCCTGTTAAGCCTGATAGATATTACAGGGTTCCTGATTCCCACCAGTTTTTATACAAGAACCCTACTGCTGACCCTGAAACCATTTCTCAGGGTCCTAAGGGAGTTAAGGCCGCTTCTGCTAAAAACCCCATTCGCACTGAGAAGAATTCTAGATCTTTAGAAAGATGGAGCAAAAAAGTGTACACTTCTGCTACTTTATCTATTAGGGCTTTAAACTGTCAGTTTCATATGCTGAAATACCAGCAATTTCTCTTGTCTGTTTTAAAACAAAAGCTTACTTCCATTTCTGCCTGTACAGATAAGGAATTACATGATTTAATGCATGCCACTGAACAATTTGGGAAGCACCGTTTACACTGTGGATTTGATGCTTTGGAGGCTTCTTGTAGGGCTGCTGCCTCTGGCACAGTAATTAGAAGGCATGCATGGTTAAAGGAACAAAATTTGCCAGAACAAGTAAAATCTAAATTATTGGATGCTCCTGTTCAACATAATGTTTTGTTTGGACCAAAAGCTGAAGAGGTGATTAAAAAGATGGAGGACAAGGCGGAATCCATGCAAACAGTTAAAAATTTCTTACAAGTACAGCCACCCAGATTTAGCAGGAATTGGCCTACAAAAAATTGGTCCTTTCCCAATTCAGACAGGCCTCAAAGGGGTAGATACAGACGCTCCCGAGGAAGGCCTCAAACACAAGCCTCTTATAGACCAAGACAGTGGACTGTTTCCACCCCTAGGGGAGGAGAGGACAGGTCACAAACTCATAGGAAACACTCAATGACTCCCTCTGTTGGGCTGCAGGCACTTCTTGCCTGGAAGCCCCTCTCGGAGGAAAACTTTCTCTTTTTCATCGAAATTGGACTCCTATAACCCAAAACAAGTGGGTTCTGGATGTGGTTTCAAGAGGTTACAAATTCCATTTTCATACCCTACCAAGGCCAAGCGGATGGCCAGACCTTCCAAAACATCAATGGACAGAGGCCTTAAAGCAGGTGGAAGCTCTTTTGGCTATGAAAGCCATAGAACTTGTTCCACTTTTCAGAGATGGGACAAGGTTTTTACTCAAGGCTCTTTCTAGTCCCCAGGAAGCAAAATTCATGGAGACCCATCCTGGATCTGTCAGTCTTGAACACCTTTCTAGAGATTCCAAAATTCAAGATGCTTACTCTACAGCAGCTACTTCCAGTGCTGTCCAGAAATGCATGGATGGTAACTTTGGATTTAAAGGAGGCATATTTACACATTCCCATCAGACAGGAACGCAGAAAATACCTCAGGTTCAAGGCCGGATCGAGGCACTTTCAATTCTCTGCGCTGCCCTTTGGATTGTCTACTGCGCCCAGGGTCTTCACCAAATGCCTGGCTCCAGTAGTAGCTTATTGTAGACTCAGGGGAATTCAAATTTACCCTTATCTGGATGACTGTCTTATTCAGGCAGACAGGAAGGAGGTCTTACTCCAGCATCTACGGTTTGTTCAGGATCTCCTCAAGTTCCTGGGATTCACTGTAAACATAAAAAAGTCAAATTTGACACCTTCACAACAGATCATTTTCTGGGCGCTTCTTTAAACACAACAACCCAGATGGCATTTCTGACATACGAAAAACAGTTTCAGCTGGCTTCAACATTCAAAAACTTGGCAACTTTAACTCAGTTATCTGCAAGGAGATTCCTGCAGGCTTTGGGTTACATGGACTCCTGCATCCTTCTCGTTCCATATGCAAGACTACACATGAGGAAAATACAGTGGTACCTAAAAAGTGTATGGTCTCAGCATTGCCACAGTTTAGACATACTGATCTCCGTCCTGTCTTGTCTTCAAAAGGAATTCCTTTGGTGGTCCAAGGCATGTACTCTAAACAAAGGGAAACCTTTCTGTCTGCCTCCTGCCACTCAGATTCTAACCATGGACGCCTCGGATTATGCATGGGGAGCCCATTTTCAGGGCAACTGTCTGCAGGGCCTATGGACAAAGGATCAGAAGCACTTGCATATCAATTTAAAGGAAATGTTAGCCGTTCAGGAAGCTCTAATGGCCTTCAGGAATCTTCTGCAACCAGGACAACTACTGATACGGACAGACAACACCACAGTTATGTGGTACATAAACAAGCAAGGGGGATCTCATTCCTACCCCCTTTGCAGGCTAGCCATGGATCTATGGAACACCTCTAGCTTGCAATCTGGACCTTCAAGCTCAGTTTCTACCAGGGAAGCAAAACTTCCTGGCAGACAGTCTGAGCAGAAACCTTTCGGATCCAGACAAGTGGATGCTGGACACCGAAATATTCAGGATGATAACAGCAGTCTGGGGATGTCCTCACATAGACCTCTTTGCATCCCATCTCAGTCATCAACTACAGAATTTTTGCACCAGGACTTTCCACGAACAAGCTTGGGAAGTGGATGCAATATCTTTCAGTTGGAGAAACCTCTTGGGATATGCCTTTCCGCCTCTTCCTCTTCTTCCATGGGTATTATTAAAGATCAAACAGGACAGGCCCAAGATGATAATCTTGTTGGCCCCAAATTGGCCTCGACAGTTTTGGTACCCTACTCTGAAAAGCCTGTCTGGAGCCCCCTTGGGTCTTACCTCAGACTCCGAACCTTCTGTCCCAACATCAGGGTCAGGTTCTACACTCCCATGTCAGCACTCTCAGCCTGGCGGCCTGGTTAATCCAGGGCCTTTGATTCCTTCTCTCCTACCCAAGCAGGTTATGGATGTAATTTTAGAAGCCAGACGTCCTAGCACTAGAAAATCTTATGCAGGAAAATGGAAAAGATTTTGTTCCTGGATGCAGGCTCAGGATTCTGATCCTCTTCTTCCTAACATTCCTTTGATTTTACTTTACCTGACAGATCTCTTACATAAGGGTCTCTCTTTCTCTTCCATTAAGATGCATGCCTCCGCTATTTCCGCTCATTATAATACAGACCCTCCAATTTTTTCCCACCAGCTCATGAGACAAGTTTCTCAGAGGAGCTAAGAACTTAAGACCTCCTAGATCTCCTCCCATTCCTGCTTGGGATCTCAACTATGTTTTGGAAAAACTCACCTTACCTCCTTTTGAGCCTGCTGCCTCTTCTGACATCAAGTTTTTATCTTGGAAAGCAGCCATCCTGTTAGCCCTGACCTCTGCCAGGAGAGTTTCAGAGTTGCAAGCTCTTATGGCTGTGGAATCTTATATTATTTTTCATCAAGACCGGGTGTCTGAGGACTAATCCTACATTCATGCCTAAGGTGGTTTCCAAAGTGGCTTTAAATCAAACTATCCACTTGCCAACTTTTTTCCCCCACTCCTCAAAATAAAGGGGAAAGGATCTTACATTCCTTGGATGTACACAGACAACTACGTTTTTACCTGGACAGAACCAAGGACATCAGAAAATCAGAGCAATTGTTTGTTTCTTATGCTTCAAGTTCCCAAGGTAAAGCCATTTCAAAACAGACCATTTCTAAATGGATTGTTCATGGAATCAGATTTTGTTATTTACACCATGGAAAGCAAATCCCAGGAGTATACGGACTCATTCCACCAGAGCTGCTGCCACTTCTGCTGCCTTCCTCAGGGGAGTTCCTACCAAAGACATTTTGGAAGCTGCAACTTGGAGTTCTGTGCATACTTTTTCAAAGCACTACAATCTACCTCTCTACTCTAAGTCTAGGGCAGGCTTTGCGTCTGCAGTCTTGCAGGGCCTTATAGCCGCCCCTTCTGCTTTATGACCACCTCCCTTTCATTTTGCTTTGGGATTCTACCCTACAGTCATGACTGCAACAGTGAAACACGATGAACATAGTACAGTTGTGTACACTTACCATAAATGTAGATGTTCGAGTGTCTTCACTGTTGCAGTCTGGGTTTCCCTCCCTCCTGTCCCCTCTTATTTTTACTTTTGTGTGGTTCCTTTTTTCACCATTCTTCTGAGGTGTATTTGCAAAGGATATGGGACCGTTTTCATTTTGGGACTTCTGACATCTGGGGCAAGAAAAACTGGAGAACATGGCGTCGGCTGTCAGCTTTGTACTTCTGGCGCTCTGACGTCAGGGAGCATGGTTGAACAGCCGACGCCGGACCCAGACTTTGGGATTCTGGCCGACCGAGGACTGCCTGCCGTCACGGGAGAACCCTACAGTCATGACTGCAACAGTGAAGACACTCTAACATCTACATTTATGGTAAGTGTACACAACTGTACTTTCCTCCTGCTCCCAGAAAACCCGACAGGTGCTATAGAGTTCTGGATTCTCATTTATTTCTTTATTGTAATCCTCTGGCTGACCCAGAGGTTATTTCTCAAGGGCGTAAAGGGGTTAAGGCCACTGTTAGCAGAAATCCTGTTCCTTCTGAATCTAGACAGGTGGGGAAAGGTTTATACCTCTGCCACTCTTGCTATTAGGTCTACCAATTGCCTTTTTCATATGTTCCAAGTATCAGCAGCATACCTGGGAGGCTATTAAGTCGAATATTTCAAGTGCGCCTCTTTTGGCGGAGAATAAAGATATGTAGGATTTACTGAATTCTGTCAGTCTTGTCAACAAGCATTCATTACACTGTGGTTTTGACGTTCTTGAGGCTTCCTCCAAGGCTGCAGCTAGTGGATCTGTTATCAGGAGGCATGCTTGGCTCAGGGAACAGCCTCTTCCAGAGTCTGTCAACGCCAAGCTTTTAGATGTACCTTTGCACAATGACAGTGTTTTTGGCAGTAAAGCGGAGGAGGTGCTCAAGAAGATGGCGGATAAGGCAAAGTCCATGCAAACAGTTAGACTTTCTGCAAGTTCAACCTCCTCGCTTTAGCAGGAACTACCCTTCTAAGAGTTGGATGTTTCCTGATACCAGCAGACAGAACCGTTATAGGACCAGAAGTTATAAATCTGCTAGGGGACATGGGGCTATCCTTCAAAGGACTAAACAATGGCATGCTTCCACTTCTAAGTCGGGAAGTTCTAAGCCTGCATCTCAATCCAAGCATTCTTAGTGACTTTGTCCAACTTCTGCCTGTTCCTGCTTGCCCGGAGTTTCCTTTATGGGTAAGGTTGGCCTTTTTTTGCAAAGGTTTGGGCCACCATCACGGACGACAAATGGGTACTCAGAACTGTATCCCTAGGACACAAGTTTTCTTTCCTCACCTTTCTGGTGCACAAAGGATTCCCAGACCTTCCTCCAGATCAAAGGACAGAAGTAGAAAAGCAAATTTTGTCTCTGTTGCATCTGGGGGCGATATAATCAGTTCCTGCTCAGCAGGTAGGCCAAGGCTTCTATTCCAGACTTTTTAGTTCCAAAAAAGAAGGCACCTGGCGGCCTATCCTAGATCTATCCATTCTGAACTCTTTCTTGGTGATTCCAAAGTTCAAAATGCTCACTCTTCATCAGTTGCTACCAATGTTGGACAAGGGCTCCTGGCTGGTAACTTTGGATCTCAAAGAAGCTTATCTGCACATCCCTATCAGGGAAAGCTGCAAGCAGTTCCTTCGCTTCAGAATGGGCAAGCAACATTATAAATTTTCTGTGCTGCCCTTTGGCTTATCTACTGCTCCCAGAGTTTTTACAAAGTACCTGGCTCCAGTCATTGCCTTTTGCAGGCAGAAGAAAATTCAGATTTATCCTTACTTGGACTGACTCCAAATCAATAACTCCAAGTCTATCTATCTAATTTGCATGTATCTACCTCCAGGTAATAATACCTATTCTCTTGAGAACCTGCTCAGTCACCTCTCTACCCAACTACCCCAGGAGACCATTGTACTTGGTGACGTTAACATAGACTGGTCCACTTGCAGTTCTCTAAACCCTACCAACCACATAAACCTCTTTGGATTCTCACAATTAATAACAACTCCTATGAGAATCCATAAACTTAGCAACAAGGAAAGTACTCTGGACTGGATCGTTATTAATAGCCACCCTGAATCTTATACTCCAGGAACCCTTCCTGACGATATCAGCGACCATATGCTTACCTACATTATTAGACAAAAAGTCCATATTCCAACTACTCATAATCTCAAAACCTCCCGCTTAAAAAAATTCTTTAATCCAGGCAGCTTCTTAACCGAATTGCAAGCATGTGACTGGTCACCACTACCCTATCTAGAACTAGACGAAGCTGTTACCTACTTTAATACTAACTTTCTTCAAATCCTAGACTGCCATGCACCTTATCGCTCCACTAGAATAAAAACCAAATCTGACCCTTGGCTCACAAAACAAACTAGGTAAAAGATACTCCTCAGAAATAAAATCTGGGCTAAATGGAGATCTACCAAATGTCCAACAACCCACCTCCAATTTAAACAGCTAAGAAATGCCACCAAGAAGGATATTCTTAGAGACAAAAAAGACTTCTACCTTCACCTCCAACAAACCAACCAACAAACTCCACAAAAATTCTGGTCTGGGATAAACAAACTTCTTCAGTCAGGTCACACTACTACTCCAGACCCAACCGGTTTCAACAATAACAACTCCAGCCAGATCCCTGATGCCTTTAATAACTACTTTACTGAAGCCATTCAAACCCTGGCCAATTCTTTACCACCCCTCACTGCTTCCCAACCAAATATATGCAATACTTCATTGCCTACCTTTCAAATACAACCTGTATCTACATCTCTCATCTGTAAGCTACTTCAAAAATTGAAACCTTGCACCCCTTCTGCTGATAGTCTCCCATCTGAATACCTACAAATAGCCACAAAAGCCATAGACTACCCCATCTCTATCCTTATTAACAGAACTATCTCTGAGGGCAAAATCCCTGCTCTATGGAAGATATCCCATATTATTCCTCTACATAAAGGTGGGACCATCTACTGAGCTACTTTCGCCCTGTTGCTCTACTCTCCCCATTAGCTAAGATAATGGAAAAATGTATTCACAAACAACTACTTAACCACTTACTACAGAATAACCTACTGGCAAACTGCCAACATGGCTTTATGCCATTCCATAGCACATCAACTGCCCTCTTATCCTTTACCGACTCTCTCTATAAAAATCATAACAATAACTCTTTTTCCTCTGCACTATTTATTGACCTGTCAAAAGCCTTTGACATGGTTAACCATAACTTACTGGTAGACAAACTAAAGGCCCATTCTCTTGATCCTCAAGCTACACAATGGTTTAGGTCTTATCTGGAAAATAGACAGCAAGCAGTACTTTGGCATAACAATCTGTCTTCACTACTTCCAGTAAATATTGGAGTACCCCAGGGCTCTATCTTAGGTCCCCTACTCTTTTCCTTATTTATTAACAACTTACACATGAATATACCTCAGGCCACCTGAATTCAATATGCAGACGACTCCACCTTAATCTGTACAGCCAAGAATATAGCCTCTCTCCACTCCCTCACCCAAACTGTTTTTCAGAATGTTGAAAACTGGTTTATGCAACACTGCCTCCTCCGAAATCCCCAAAAAACAAAACTACTGCTTTTTACTCCTACTCATAAATCACCTATTCCTTTTTTCTCTATAACCTCTAACAATGGTACCAACATTACCCCAGAGACTACAACCCGCCTACTAGGTGTAACTATTGATAATTGTCGCAACTATGATGAACACACAAACTCAACTATAAAGTCTGTTAACAAAAAACTTGGCACCCTCTATAGAATCAAACCCTTCCTTACCCCTTCTGCAAGGAAAACAATTGACCAGACCCACCTCATTTCCACCCTTTTCTATGCCTCTGTTATATATACTAACCTATCCAAAAACAACCTGTCTAAACTCTCCACCTGTTATAATAGCATAGATTGATTCATCACAAGTTCCCCCTTTAAAACTCACCACTGCCTTAACCTCAAACAACTTGGATGGCTAGAATTGCAAAACCATATACTCTGTCAACAATTACTTATTACGCAAAAGATCCTATACCACCCTAACAACACCCCTATCCTCACTAATCTAATTACACCATACACTAATCTAGCTACACTACGCTCTGCTAACAAGCTTCTAGTTTCCTCAAGTAAAACTAACAACAAAGCCGGGGATTCACTTTTCTCAAACACTGCAGGAAAATTCTGGAATCAGCTTCCTTCTGAATTATCTACCCTTGCTTCTACTTCTCTTTTTAAAAAATATCTTAAAGAACATCTGAGAGCTCATTGGCTTTGTCCATGCACTAACCCAGACTGATATCTTTTTTCACTTTCTATTCCTACCCCTATCCCTACTCCTGTAACCTTTGCCTCCAAATCTACTTACTACTCTTACTCTGGAATATGAGAATAATATATATGTTCTTTTCCCTCAACTAAGACTTGCTCATACCTTCTAGTGTGTTTTGTAGAATTGTTTAGTATAATTTTTACTAAAATTGTTTAGTTTACAAATTTATTATTATAACTGTTCTCTAGACCAATGCTACCTCTGTATTGTGATTCTTTATGTTTCTATGCATAGTTAACTTTGTCATTATTCTTGTTTGGAGCTTTTCTCCCAGGGCCTCTACTGAAAATGGACATATATCCAGCTAGACTAGCTCGGTCAACAAATGTAAAATAAAAATAAATAAATAAATTCAAGCAAAGTCTTGGGAACAGCTGTTAAAGGATTTGGAATTTGTAAAGACTCTCCTCTCTCCCTGGGTTACACTCTCAACGAGCAAAAGTTAAGAATGGTACCAACCAGGGAAATAACATTCCTGGGAGTGAGTCTGAACACAGCCGCCCAGATGATATATCTCACCCAGGAGAAGCAGACAAATCTTTCAGCTTACTTCAAGGACCTGGCAAGCCTGTCCCATCTCCATGCAAGGAAATACCTGCAAGCTCTGGGATTCATGGCCTCTTGTATTCTCATGATTCCATATGCAAAGTTGCATATGAGGAAATTGCAATGGTACCTCAAGAGCCTTTGGTGTCAGCACACCCAGGACCTGGATGTGGTTATTCCTCTGCTTCCTTGTCTGCAGAGAGTGTTTTGTATGGTGGGCGACAGCCCGTTTGCAAAACAAGGGCATGCTTTTCTGCCCACCTCCTGCAATTCAAGTTATGACCACAGACTCATGAGACTACACCTGGGGAGCTTACCTGGATGGCAGATGCATACAGGGACGTTGGAATGCCCAGCAGATGCACCTGCATATAAACCTGAAGGAATTAATTGCAGTTCAACAGGCCTTACTGGCTTTCAAGCATCTTCTTCCTCCTGGAACTCTGCTGGTCAGAACAGACAACACCACAGTCATGTGGTACATCAACAAACAGGGAGGGACTCATTCTTACCCCCTGTGCAGACAGAGCATGATTCTGTGGTCCACAGCAGCACCATTGGGCCTACAACTTCTAGTTCAGTTGTTTCCAGGCAGACTCAATGTTTTGGCCAATCAGTTGAGCAGACAAACCCTGGATCCTCACGAGTGGCAGCTGAACAGAACAGTCTCTCTTACAGCATCATTCTGCATTGGGGCACTCCGTAGATGGATCTTTTGTCCTCCCCGGACAACCACCTTCTGCCACTTTTTTTTTGCACCAGACTTGGAAAACTGCATCACAGCAAAGCCTGGAAAGTGGATGCTGTGTCTTTCCCTTGGACGCTACTTTCAATTTATGCCTTCCCTCCTCTACATCTTCTTCCCAGAGTATTGTTGAAGATCAGGGACGAAAGACCAAGGACCATTCTCATAGCTCCAGACTGGCCCATGCAACATTTGTATCCTCTGCTTCACAGTCTCTCCCAATTTCCTCTGTGGCATCTTCCTCTGAAACCAGATCTTTTGGTTCAGGAAGGGGAAAACTTCTGCATCCTCATCTTCAGACTCTCCATTTGGCAGCATGGCTCATTGTATGAATCAATCTACTTCTTCTTCCTTTTCCCAGCAGGTGGTTGACGTACTTCTTGAGGCCTAGCACTAGGAAGTCCTATGCTGGCAAATGGGAAAGATTCTCTCATTGGATGCAGGCTAAAGGGGAATCTTCTTCTCAGCCTCCTCTTCCTCTGATCCTGGAATACTTGGCTGAATTGCTTCAAGGTGGACTTTCTTTTCCCTCTGTCAAAGATCCATGCTTCAGCTGTTTCTGCTTACTGTTCTTTTGACCAGCCCCAATTCCCTGATGAAAATGTTTCTCAGAGGTGCTAGCAACTTGGAACCTCCCAGAAGGGCACCTACTCCGGCCTGGGACCTTAATTTTATGTTGGAGAAACTCACTGTTCCTCCTTTTGAGCCAGCTGCCACTGAAAATTTAAAGTTTCTGTCTTGGAAAACTGCATTTCTCTTGGCTATATCTTCAGCAAGGAGAGTTTCAGAACTGCAGGCTTTGATAGCTGGTGGAGTCTTTTCTCAGCTTCCATGCAGATCGTGTCTTCCGGAGGACCAATCCCTCTCTTATGCTGAAGGTGGTTTCTAGTCTGACTCTTAATCGGTCTATCCACCTTCCTACTTTCTTTTCTAATCCTCAAAATAGAGGTGAAAGGATCCTGCATTCTATTGACGTACACAGACAGCTCAGGTTCTACCTGGACAGGACTAAAGACCTTTGGAAATTAGCTCAGCTATTGGTCAGTTTTGCTCCTAGGAACAACAAGCAAGGATCACCACGATATACAGATGTTGAATAATTTATTAAGAAACAAGCGCTTTCGCATACAGACTGTATGCTTCTTCAGGTTACAATATTCAATGAAAAACTTGATGTTTAAATAGCAGAAATGTAATTGCTTAATTTCCCGCTTTTTCTTTCACTTAATTAGATAATTAGTAATTAAGTAGTTAAATGAAAAAATATACTAGTTCTTAACTCTTTGCATTCAAATCTGTTTTCGCATTCTATAGAGATGCAAGTTTAAGTAATGCAGATTTTTTTAAAAAATGCAGGTTTTAAAAAGCAAATTAGGAAATGCACATTCAAAAAAATACAACTTTAAAATGCAGTTTTGAAAAGAAAACATATATATGAAATACAAGCTCAAAAGTTAATATAAATAGCTAGCTTATCAAAAAACTGTAATGTTCAAATACTTAGAGCAGCATATTAAATAACTGATTAGTCTGAGCAATCTTGAACATCAAGAAATGTATGCATATAATAAAACATTTAAACATTTATGCATTATATTAATTAAAACATACTTAATACTAGTATCTGGCATCTCAGATATTATATGATCAATAAAAAATACATTTATTACTAAATACTACTTCATTTATAAACACATAACGGTAGTGAAATTAATATATAGTATTATAACAATGTATACCATATGTGCAAAAAAGAAACAAAACATCTCCATACCTAAGTAATAAGAATAATAATATGGCTATCTAGAAGCCAATAAAGACTTCAAACTAACTGTGCTATTTAAACCTGGAGGTATATGCGCTCTTAAACTCAGGATCCATTCAAGTTCTATATTCTCTAAATGCAGCATAGTATCCCCTCCTATTTTCAATCTTCTAACTACTTGTATGACACGAAAATAAAACCTATGATCTGAAAATTCTATTACATGTTTTGCCAAGGCATTAGTTGTAACTGCTTTCTTAATTTCATATACATGATTGTAAATACGTTTCTTAAGCTCTCTGCTGGTTAAGCCTACATAATAAGCCTGGCATTTATCACATGTAGCCAGATATATAACATTTGAGGTGTTAGTTAGCTCGTGCATTAAAATGATAATCTTTATTCAACCCTGGAATATAGAAATGTGTCTCTCTGGTAATATGCTTGCACATATTACATTTACTACAAGGTGTAGTCCCTTGGTGTAGCAAATTACCAGATATTTTAGAAATATTCTTCTCAGGATAATGCCTATCATTGCACAAAAGCCTCTTTAAGTTTTTGCTATTTTTGTAGCAAAAACTAGGAGTATTGCCTACAATGTTTCTTATATCTTGGTTAGCTACCAGGATATGCCAATTTCTACTGATAATTCGAGTAATGTTATGATTATCATTGGTATACCTGGTAACAAATGGGACATTTGTCCTGCATTCAGAGCGTCGTGGTGGATGGTTCAATGAATCATTAACTGTCTTAGTCATTTTATTTCTATCAGGTGACTTACAGCTAGAAGGATGGCTACTCTGAATATGTCCATTATTAATGGAGGGTACGATGTCCTTGGTGATATCTTCCACTAATTCAATGGGGTATCCTCTCATCAGGAATAGCTCCCTTAGATTTAGAATTTCTAGCTTCCTTTGGGTTTCATTACTAAAGAGTCTGCATATTCTCATGTACTGACTTTTAACTATATTTGCAAAAATATGTCTTGGGTGCATACTACTATATTGGAGGATGGCATTCTTCCAGCATTCTTTTCTATATATCTTAGTTGTTATAGTAAAATCTGGATTAATGGAAATGGTCACATCCAGAAAATTTATTGCTTTAGAGGAATATTCCAGAGTGAATCTTAAGTAATCAGTAGTCGATTCTATATATGTTCGAAATTCCTCTAGGGAATCACTATCACCTCTCCAGAACACAAGGATATCATCTACAAAGCGTCTGTATAGCACTATATTGTCGCGATATTTGCTTTTAAAAACATAATGATATTCCCAATTGTACATGACTAAGTTTGGCATATGAGTTGGCACAGGGGGTGCCCATAGCAACCCCCCATACTTGTTTGTACAACATCTTGTTAAAGGAGAATACATTATTATTAAGAACTAAGTCCAGGAAGATACCTATAAGGGACTGAGTTTCCTTATCAATGACAGTACTCCTACACATTATTTCTCTAACAGCCTCTATACCTTGCTCATTTGGTATCACTGTAAATAAATTCTTAACATCCATTGTTACTAGGAGCAGAGGTGTGGTCAAAACCGTACCTAGATCAATGCATGTTAAATCATTTAACAGTTGTTGTGTATCCTTTAATATGGTTGAAACTGTTCGTACCAAAGGTCCTAATTTGGATTCTAGATAAATGGATAGGTTCTCTGTTAACAATTTATTTCCTGCAACTATGGGACGTAATGGTGGAGGAATCTGCTGCTTGTGCATTTTCGGTAATCCTTTAATCAACGGAACTGATGGGCACTCAATAAGACAGTAATCATACAACTCACTGGAGCTCAGGGCAAAGCTATTTCTAAGTAAACCATTTCTAAATGGATTGCACACTGTATTACTTTCTGTTATTCCTTTCATGGCAAGGTTCCTCCTCAAGGTGTGAGGACCCACTCTGCAAGAGCAGCCTCCACTTCTGCAGCTTTTTTAAGGGGTGTCCCTACTAAAGACATTTTAGAGGCTGCCACATGGTCTTCTGTACACACTTTTAAAAAGCATTATAATTTGCCTTTGTTTTCTAGATCCAGGGCAGGGTTTGCCACTGTTGTTCTGCAGGGCATTCTTTCTAATCCTTGATTGGGTTGGTACCTCCTCCCTCTTCTCTGGGCTTTGGTAATCAACCATTTGTTAGGACTGCAACAGTGAAACACGAACATAGTACAGTTGTGTACACTTACCATAAATGTAGATGTCCGAGTCTATTCACTGTTACAATCCTGGATGTCCTTCAAGAATGCAACTGCAGTCCTGACATATGGGTTGTCCTGCCTCAGGCAGCCCTTCGGTCGGCCGGATTCCAAAGTCTGGGTCTGGCGTCGGCTGATGTCGCTTCTTCCCCGACGTCAGAGCGGTTGGGGTATAAAAGCATCAGCCGACGCCATCTTCTCCAGTCTTTCTTGCCGCGCGGTGCCCGAAGCAGAAGCAGTTCGCAAGTGCTGGTCGGCCAGCTCCTGTGTTTTCAGATCCGAAGTCATCAAAAAGCTAAGTACCCTGTTGGGGAACCTTTTCTTGCCTCAGCCGATGTCAGATAAAACTGCAAAAGTTAATAATTGCTTGTCTTGTGGTAAACAAATACCTCATAAGGGCTTCCATTCTTACTGCCTTCCCTGCCTCGGCCCAGACCACGACGTCTCGGCCTGTGCTGCCTGTGCTTGCTTCAATAAGCGCACACTTAGGCGCCGGGCAGAATTTGCTGAAGACTTTTTTGGGGAAAATTACTCCTGTATCATGCCATCGGAACTACTGACAGCACATATTTCCAAAAAACGGAAGGACCGGGACCGACATTTGCGGCCCGCGATTTCCACCAACACCACGCTAAAGCCTACCGCGAGTGCATCGGTCTCTTCGGAGACGGTAATTCAACCGCTCCAGGCCGACGACACCGCTTTACCGCACACTTCGGTCCCGGAAGGCTACCCCGGTGCCGGTTGTTGATTTTCCTCCTGAAACCGAAGCCCAAGATTTGCCTGACACCATACCGGTGGACCAAGTTACTCCAGCACGTGGGGCAGCTAGGCCTCCTGTGTCTATGTCCATCAAGGCCTACACACGTGCTAAGGCTGCCAGCCAGGCAAAGTCTCACCCTCCTAAATCTTTTTCACAGGGTCCCACTTCTGATAAACAGATCATGACTTTAGCTGCAGACCTAATTTCTTTAATCAGGGGCTCTAAGGCTCATCCAGACAGAGGTTCTCAGCCGCCTTCAGACAAAAGGCCTAGGGTTGAGCAGGCAGACACCCTTTCCTCAGATGAAGCCTCTGGTGAGTCAGGCCATTCAGATTCCCAGGAAGAATCCTTCCCGGCCTACGAGGATTCTGATGCCGATGAATCCATTCCCTCTGCCTCTCCTCCTGAGGATATTTCTTTCGGGGAAATTCTCCACTCCATGAGAGAGCATTTTCAGTGGCAGGGCC
Source organism: Protopterus annectens (assembly GCF_019279795.1). Taxonomy (NCBI): domain Eukaryota; kingdom Metazoa; phylum Chordata; order Ceratodontiformes; family Protopteridae; genus Protopterus; species Protopterus annectens. The sequence continues at coordinate 535,209,338 of NC_056726.1, forward strand.
AGGATTTCTCCGACTCCAGGAAAAGGCTTCGGACTTTCCTTAAGTTACCCCAGCACAGGCCTTTAGCTATACCCCAGTGTTAGATGTATTGGATGATGTGTTCTCAGACTCCAGTACTTCTCCTGATTCTCTCCCTCCTGCTCCTGTCAAGCCAGACAGATATTACAGGGTTCCTGAAACTCATAAACATCTCTTTAAGGCTCACTCTGTTGATCTAGAAACTATTTCTCAGGGGCCCAAAGGAGTGGCCACTTCCACGGCCAAAAATCCTTTGCCCGCAGACAGGGAATCTAGGTCCCTGGAGAGGTGGGGTAAAAAAGTTTATACCTCATCCACCCTTGCCATGAGGGCACTTAACTGTCTTTTTCATATGTTTCAGTATCAGGATTTCTTGATGGATGATTTGCAGAAAAAGTTAGCCTCTCCTGAGCCTTTAGATAGAAAGGCCTTGCAGGATTTGGTTCATAATACTCAGCAGGTTAGCAATCACTTTCTTCAGTGTGGTTATGATGCATTGGAAGCTTCACGTAGAGCAGCTATGACAGGGGCCATCATACGTAGACATGCTTGGTTGAAAGAACAGACATTGCCAGATCATGTTAAAGTAAAGCTTCTAGATGCACCTCTGGAAAAAGACAAGCTATTTGGTGCTAATGCACAGGGTGTGTTGAAATCAATTGAGGAAAAGGCTAAATCAGTACAAACAGTCAAAGATTTCCTCCAGGTTCAGCCACCAAGGTTCAGTAGGAATTGGCCTTTGAAGAATTGGTCCTTTCCAGACACTGACAAGTTCCAAAGGGGAAAAAACAGGCATGCTCGAGGTAGAGGGAAATACCGAGGCTCCTACAGGGGCCGCCAATGGCAACCAACTAATAAGAGAAGTGGCGCAGGGACTTCTACTGCTCCACAGGGACCATCACAATGACTTGACTTTGACACCTCCGACCAAGGCTTAAAGAGAAGCACCTTTAGGCAGAAAATTATCTTTATTTTCAAAAAATTGGCACGTTTTTACAAAAGAAAAATGGATTTTGGACATAATAGACAAAGGTTACAGGTTCCACTTCCATACCTTACCAACAAGACAAGGCATGCCAAACCTGCCACAAAATCAAAGGGCAGAGGCACTCATACAAGTTTCAAAGCTGCTACAAATCAAAGCAATAGAAAAGGTTCCTCTTCAGGAACAAGGCCAGGGATTCTACTCAAGACTGTTCCTTGTTCCAAGAAAAGAAAAGCAATGGAGACCTATACTGGACTTGTCCGCTCTAAACAATTTTCTCGTGCCAAAATTCAAAATGCTGACGTTACAGCAACTTCTTCCCATGCTGGGCAAAGGGGTCTTGGCTGGTTACTCTGGACCTCAAGGAGGCATACCTGCATGTCCCAATCAGACACAGCTGCAGAAGATACCTCTGATTTCTTGCAGGGTCAGAGCATTATCAATTCTCAGCATTGCCTTTTGGCTTATCTACTGCGCCCAGAGTATTCATGAAATGCCTGGCATCAGTAATTGCACATTGCAGACTTCAGGGGATACAATTATACCCTTACCTGGACGACTGCCTTATACAAGCGGACAGCAAGCAAGCCTTGATAAGAAACTTGGACTATGTCATTCACTTACTACAGGCTTTGGGATACACAGTCAACATTCAAAAATCAAGACTACTGCCATCCCAACAAATAATTTTTCTAGGAGCCAAACTGGACACAAACTCACAAATGGCTTTCCTCACACAAGAAAAGCAAGAACAATTACCAGATTACTTCAAAAGCCTAGCAAAGCACAAAGCACACCCAGATGACTGCAAGGAAAATCCTGCAGGCCCTGGGTTTCATGGCATCTTGCATTCTTCTGATTCCACTGGCAAGACTACACATAAGGAAACTACAATGGTACCTAAAAAGTTTATGGTCTCAACACAGCCACAACTTAGAAGCAATTATTCCACTCATTCCATGTCTACAAAAGGAATTTTTGTGGTGGGCACAAGCAAGCCAGCTAAACAAAGGCATGTCTTTCAACAAACCTCAAGCGAGCCAAACCATTACAACAGACGCCTCAGATCATGGATGGGGGGCACACATGGAGGGCAGATGCATTCAAGGGCAATGGGCACCCCGAGAATTGCATCTGCACATCAATCAAAAAGAGATGTTGGCAGTGATTCATGCAATTGAGGCCTTCGGAAAATTTCTTCAGCAAGGTCATCTGCTAATAAAGACAGACAACACCACTGTTATGTGGTACATAAACAAACAGGGAGGCACCCATTCTTACCCCCTCTGCAGACTAACAATGACTCTTTGGGAAAAGTCCCTGAAACTGAACATACAGTTGCAATCCCAGTTTGTCCCAGGCAAGGACAATGTTCTGGCGGACAGTCTAAGCAGAAACATTATGGACCCGCATGAATGGATGTTGCATCCAGACATTTTTTCAGAAATAACTCATGCATGGGGAAGGCCGGACATAGATCTCTTTGCCTCACTCCTCAATCATCATCTGAAGAAGTTCTGCTCAAGGACACACCATCCTCAAGCCTGGAGAATGGATGCTCTCTCCTTCAGCTGGAATTCTCTAACAATCTATGCATTCCCACCTCTACCATTAATGACCAAGGTGTTACTGAAGATCAAAGCAGAACAACCGAAAGGCATTTTGATAGCTCCAGACTGGCCAAGACAGCACTGGTATCCATTACTAAGGAGCATAACTCGCACCAAGCCGTGGCTCCTGCCTCAATGGCCTCTGCTTATAACTCAGCACAATTACAGGACTGTTCATCCCAACCTGCAAACATTGCAACTGACAGCTTGGAGGGTTCCATGATTTCTCCCCATATCTCTCTCTCCAAAAAAGTTCAAGAGATCTTACTGGAAGCACGCAGGCCTTCCACCAGAAAAACTTATTCAGCCAAATGGAAGAGATTCAACATCTGGAATGCCAACAAGGGTCAGGATGCATCAGTAATGAGCATCACACAGATACTAGAATACTTGGCAGAAATGCTTCACAATGGCCTTTCATATTCTTTTATAAAAATACACGCTTCAGCAATTTCAGCAAAATACAACTGTGATCCACCTGTGTTTTCACATCCTTTGCTAAGACAGTTTCTAAGAGGGATAAAGAATATCAAACCTCCAAGAAAACCACCAGTGCCTGCATGGGACCTCAACTTCGTCTTGGAAAAATTAACTCTTCCTCCTTTTGAGCCAGCAGCATCTTCAGAATTGCAATTTCTCTCCTGGAAAACAGTTTTCCTGTTGGCAATTACTTCAGCAAGAAGAGTCTCGGAGATACAGGCCCTCATGGCAGTACCTCCATTTCTCATTTTCCATCAGGAAAGAGTCTCTTTAAGAACCAATCCTTCATTCATGCCAAAAGTGATATCCAGGGTTTCTCTAAATCAAGCAATTCACCTGCCTACTTTCTTTCCCAATCCTAAAAATAAAGGTGAAAAGCTTCTGCATACTTTGGACATACACAGGCAATTGCGCTACTACTTGGACAGAACAAAGGCCAACAGAAAGTCTGACCAACTGTTTGTAGCTTACGCTGCTGGAGTACAAGGAAAGGCAATTTCCAAACAAACAATTTCAAAATGGATTGGAAACTGCATCAGATTCTGCTACTCTTTCCATGGAAAAAGTGTGCCAGCCAATATCAGGCCACACTCCACCAGAGCTACAGCCACCTCCACAGCCTTTCTAAGAGGGGTGGCTACAAAGGACATTCTAGAAGCTGCTACATGGAGCTCCGTGCATACATTTTCCAAACATTACAACCTGCCTTTATATTCCAGATCCCGAGCAGGCTTTGCTTCTGCAGTCCTGCAGGGCATTTTAGCTACACCATCCTTATCTTAGATCCTACCACCCCCAGCTTGGCTATGGTATTCAACCCATATGTCAGGACTGCAGTTGCATTCTTGAAGGACATAGTACAGTTTTGTACCTACCATAAATGTAGATGTCCGATAGATATGCAACTGCAGTCAGATTTTCCCTCCCACCTACCCCTCTGTAATTCTCTTTTTTGGGTCCACTCCCCCTTTTTCAAATTAGCTGGGGATATCTGTTATGGTGTATCTGTTTATTACTGTTGTGCATGTCTGGAATTTTTATCCATTCTCTAAATTTAGCCTTCCTTGGAGGGCACCTGGCATCTGGGGCAAGAAACACTGAAGAAGATGGCGTCGGCTGATGCTTTTATACCCCAGCCGCTCTGACGTCGGGGAAGAGGCGACATCAGCCGACGCCCGACCCAGACTTTGGAATCCGGCCGACCGAAGGGCTGCCTGAGGCAGGATAACCCATATGTCAGGATTGCAGTTGCATATCTATCGGACATCTACATTTATGGTAGGTACAAAACTGTACTTTTCCCTCCCTCCTTCCCCCTGTTTTGGTATTCTTCTGCTCTCCTTTCCTAAAGTGCAGGTTTTATTTGTTTATTTTACCAAGGATACTTTATTTTTTGTCTAAGCTTTGTTTTCTTGGGGGCTTTTGAAATTTGTGGCAAGAAAGACTGAGGTGGTGATGTCAGCTGCCTCCTTTTGTATCAAGGATACTGATGCCCTATATATCCGATGGCAGCCGACGTCATATCCCCTTACCTTTGGTATTCAGGCCGATCGAGGGCTACCCGGAGCTGGATAACCCATTTGTTAGGACTGCAGCAGTGAATACACTTGAACATCTAAATTTATGATAAGAGTACACAACTGTACTTTGCCTCTGATCTTGAACTTGGGTCTGGATATCGGAAAAGTCTGTGCCAAAAAAAAAAAAAAAAAAATGGAAGGAGTCAAGGATGATCCCCATGGAACATCATTAGTAACATTGTTACACACAGAGGAAGCACCAGCTACAGTGCTGTGCAAGTTCTTCCTGATAAAGTAAGCGTTTGTGTTGAGTTGTGTTAGCTAGTCAATAATGCCAACATGGAAGCTGTATTAAAGGTTTAATCCAATTCAAGATGAGTAATATCTATGGAATGGTTGTCCATGAATGTGGTGACTTTTCCAATCAGATTAACCAGCTTTAGGAGACAGGATGTGCCATACGCAATAGCAAATTGGTAAGGCTGTAAGGCCAGGAGATTGCCTGTGACTAAATTAATGAAACGTGCTATGTAGCACTGCATAACATTACATGTGATACTTTTAAGGTTAAAATAAAATAGGTCAGTGTTTGCCCGGATCAGTGGTGGGGCTGCCCTGCAGTAGCATCTTTGTGGCAATGACAGTTTTACAGCAATCGGAGATGTATTCTGTAGATAAGTTGTGATGAAGAATACTGATAGAGGAGTCTTTCATGTTATTAGAGCTCACGGATGCAGTGTTCTGGTTTTGACTATGGCCAGCATAACTTGATAAGAGAGTGATTTTTGAGTTGTTGACGACAATTGGGGAAGTGGTTGAGCAGCAAGATGGATAAGGTGGTGAGAAACTAAATTTCCTATCAGAGTGGAGAAAGATTCTGTGGCTGTCTTTAGTGGAGGCTGCAATGCCAAGTTCATATTCATAATTACACTTTGAATTTCTTGGTAACCTGTTTCAGGGCTTTTTTGTGTTTGGATGGCATGTTATTTTAGATAGTAAGCAGTTTCTTCTTTTTATTGTACAGTTTATTAATATGAGCCTCACCATGAGGCTCTGCTCTTAAATTTCCCCACTTTATTTGGTCCAGAAAGGGATGGCCTTCTTAGTACAGCTGTTTAGGTGCTAGTAGGAGTTAGAGGTGAAAGTGGCTGCTGTAGCAGTGAGGTCAACAAGAGAAGGATGAATGCTGAACTTTTCTAGGTCTCCTTATAGCAGTAGCAGTTTTGTTTTGGAGAAGTTCCTAAAGATGCAGGGTTTTGTAAGAGGGATTACAGAACCATTCAGAAAGGCATTGCAGTGGCAAGAAACATCTCTCCTGCTGTGTTTTACTTCAAGTAAAAAAAAAAAAAAAAAAACGGCAGAGAAACTGTATTTATTTTATATTTGTTTACCAGGGTAGTGCATTGATCACAATTGACAATTTGCAGGTACTACCTGGGTAAAATAATTCACAAAGAAGAAGAAAAAAAAAAGAGAATAGAGAGGCAGTAAGCTCTACATATCAAAATACAATAGAGAGTAACAACATATAGCAAACTACAGTAACAATTAATAGATGTAACAACAATAAGGATATAAAAAACAAAAGTAATGGAGGTAACAGAGCACAGCTTCTAAAATCCAAAGTTCTGTATTTTCAGTAGCAAATAGGTGAGCGCTTTTGCACCCAAAGCCGCTTCATCAGACAAACATGATGTGAAACTGTACTGTTACTTTTAAAATATTCAGCAGCCAATCATACATCAAGCTCAGTTAGGAATAAAAAATTAAAAATAACTCATTTAATACATAAAGCATCATAATATTCATCATTAAAAACCATTAATTATTATAAAAAGTACAAGTGTGTAAAGAACATAACGAATAAATGTGCCATCTAGCTAAAGGTCTATTAGCCAAAACAGGTTTAATGGAAATCTTGCCATTCTGACCTTTCCCTTTATTTGCTCTCATCCTGATAATCCACTCTAGTTCTTTATTTTCCACCTTATTCTTATTGGGTCCCCCTCTGTTGCCCTTTTTTACCACTTCTATAACCATGAATCTAAAAGTATGTGGATTGCCTAGCTTAGTAATATGTTTAGTTAGGGCACTGGTGTCAGCTTGTCTTGATATATCACAAGTGTGCTCTCTCATTCTGTATCTCAGTCTGCGGGTTGTCATCCCAATATAGAAAGAATGGCACAGAGTGCAACATGCTAAATAGACTAAGTTGGTAGTATTGCAGTTAGCATTAGCTTTAAAATGCATCCTCTTCCCTGTGCCCGGATGTTCAAAACTTCCCCCACTATCTATCAAGTGACAGAAATTACATGCATTACAGGGGTATGTACCTGCCAGTGATTGTGTAGATTCACCTATGTCATATCTAGGAAAAAGATTCCTGGACAGAGGATACAATAAAAAAGAAATTGAGAAGGCAATAACTAGTGTATCTGATACAAGAAAATATACAGGTAAACCATACTTTTCTGCTCCAGCTCATACATGTAAGTGGAGAGCCAACAGTAATAATGGGATGAGAATACCTTTTACATATGCCAGGAATATTAGACTCTTACAGAATGTGTATACTAAACACTGGAACATACTCGTGTCCAATGAGAGAATACGCATGTTAGGGGGTGAGACTCCCAGATATACTTATTAAAATAAAAGGTCCCTCAAGAGGATGCCATGCCATCCTAGATAAGACATAGGTGAATCTACACAATCACTGGCAGGTACATACCCCTGTAATGCATGTAATTTCTGTCACTTGATAGATAGTGGGGGAAGTTTTGAACATCCGGGCACAGGGAAGAGGATGCATTTTAAAGCTAATGCTAACTGCAATACTACCAACTTAGTCTATTTAGCATGTTGCACTCTCTGCCATTCTTTCTATATTGGGATGACAACCCGCAGAATGAGAGAGCACACTTGTGATATATCGAGACAAGCTGACACCAGTGCCCTAGCTAAACATATTACTAAGCTAGGCAATCCACATACTTTTAGATTCATGGTTATAGAAGTGGTAAAAAAGGGCAACAGAGGGGGACCCAATAAGAATAAGGTGGAAAATAAAGAACTAGAGTGGATTATCAGGATGAGAGCAAATAAAGGGAAAGGTCAGAATGGCAAGATTTCCATTAAACCTGTTTTGGCTAATAGACCTTTAGCTAGATAGCACATTTATTCGTTATGTTCTTTACACACTTGCAATTTTTTATAACATTTAATGTTTTTTAATGATGAATATTATGATGCTTTATGTATTAAATGAGCTGTTATTTTTAAATTTTTATTCTTAATTGAGCTTGATGTATGATTGGCTGCTGCCTATTTTAAAAGTAACACAGTTTCACATCATGTTTGTCTGATGAAGCGGCTTTGGCTGGGAAAGCGCTCACCTATTTGCTACTGAAAATAGAGAACTTTGGATTTTAGAAGCTGTGCTCTGTTACCTCCATTATTTTTGTCTTTTGTATGCTTGGTTTACTGGAGGAACGGTTTGCCTACACCATTACTTTTGTTCTTTGCAACAATAAGGGTATATTTATGATTCATATAATTGTATTCCAGGTTTACCACATGGTGGACATATGGGGTAATTTAGGATATGGGGTAGGTTAGGGATAGTGGTTAAGGTCTACACCTTATAAAACAAGATACTGGGTTTGATTATGACCACAGCTTGTTGGCTAGGCTTTAAATGGTCCTTCAGGGCAGTTAGCTTATTATTCATGAACCTACGAACTTATAATTGTGCATAAGATTATTTTCACCAATCAGGTGGCTTTGTCCATTATGAAAGAGCCACCCATCACTTGCATTTAAATAGTGTTTATAGCTGACCCTGTTCTCAAGCAACATGGATAAGTACTTGGTATTAGAATGTTGAGAGAGAACCTTATATCTAACAGCATCCAGTTCAAGCATCCTAAACTTCTAGACTCATGTATTTCCTTTATAACTGCCAGTTCAAAAATGGGATGATAATGAGGGGTAAGGTAAAATGTTGAAACTCAAATGGAACCACATCAGATGGTTCACTCTCAGTAATATGGTTGCCTTTAAACCAAAGCTTCAAATTCAGTTTCCTACAGCAAGATTTCAAATCCTCAGCTACTTGGGGATTCAGAAATACAATATTTAGGTCCATAGGTAGGTATTAGGCTATTGGCCCTAGGGCCTATATAAGCCTAGCCAAATGGTACCCTGGCTTTTGCCACCCAAGAAAATTATGGTACCCTGGCTTTTGCCACCCAAGAAAATTATTTTCCTGAGCCCCTGTCAAGCAGAGCCACAGAAGTGATCCCTGGTGTGAATTTCCCATCTCCCATCCAATCATCAAGACTATTCTTGAAGAGTGCTAATGAGCTTTGTTTGATATAGATAGGTAGTTTGTTCCAGAGTATGGGAAGTCTCTGGGACAGGAATCTATCCCTCCAGCATGTTCTGTTTATTGTGGTGACAAGGTTTAGGTCCCTAGAGTGTGTAGCTCGGAGGGATTGGGATTACTTTATGTGGAGCATGTCCAACAGCTACTAGGGCATCTGTTTGAGGAACAAAATACAAAGGTTCCCCGGTAGATGAATTATTTAATGCATCATTTTTAACCTTTGTCAACTTAGAAGAAGAAATGTTTAAAACTAAATCAATGCAGCCATGAAGACAGTTTACAGGTAGGCATTTGCCAGTCTTTTAAGTGTTATGGTGACTTTCCCTGAGCGTATTACCATATCTTCTCCTTTTATTACCAAAGAAGGTCTAGAGCCATTCTTTGACAATTGAGATACTTGTATTCATTTTTTGAAAAGTACTAGACGACTTGATAGAATGTTTCTTCAGGCTCAAAATCAGTATCTGGATTGGGAGAAGTGAGCCCAGTATTGCTATAATCAGGGACAGAAGAATCACAATATTTTAAAATGGACTGGTTTCTCCTGTGTTTTCTTCTGTAATTACATGATGTAGATGTTTATTAACAAACCTAACTGTATTTTTCAGTTTAGCTCTTCAAAATGCATTGCTGTTATAATCATTCATGTTGCTGGTAATTTTTTTATTCTGAAGTTCCATGTCTAGCAGTATGAGTTACCTATCCCTGAACAGCTTCTACAGCATTTTGCATCAGAATATTTAAATAAATGATCATTATTAATCTTGTACATAAACTGTTCACTATCACAGAAACCGCATGATGAATGATGCACCATTTTGTTTGAAAGAATTCTCATTCTGTATACCTACCCCAGGTCAGAGTCATATGTGTAGTCATTTGGATGCCTTGTTGTTTTCTTTGTATGCTTTTGAGTATTTTCAGTGCCATAGATCAAAGTTTCTTAAAGATTTGTTAGTCGTGAAAAAAAATGGTAATTGGTACCTGCTTAATCCATTGACTGCTACTGTGTGGAAGTACAAGGAACAGGTTCCTGTCTGGAATTAAAGTTCAGTGACACCAATGTGTCAGTGCTGTCATGGGCATGCTCTGTAGTAAAAGCACTGTCATCCAAATGCTCACCATCAAAGTATGATGTTTTATTCATTGACCACAATCCAGCAATTGAGAAAACTGTCCTAGATCCATGCAAAAACATGACACAGACCAGGAATCTCCCCCCTGCCATCCACAATATATAACTTCAAGTAAGACGAAACAAAAAAGCCTAAAATAAAAACAGAAAAGCAGATGGAGCGATGCTTTAAGATCTAATAGTACATAAGACCAGTTTCACCAAACGAGTGGTTTTATTTATGAGAGCGCCACACTGCCACCAACATTTAAAAAGTGTTGACAAATAATGTGACCATGTTGTTTGTGGGATAGATTCAGAAATAGTAACTTCCATTTTGCAGGGGTTTGTGCATCATGGAATGGTACACAAAACTCTGATTCACAGTCCCTGCTAGCACCATGGAGCAGGATCATGCAGATCTCCTTGCATGATTCTGCTGCATGCACCACAGCCCACTTACCCTTTATTCTAATGAGTCCACACCTTCCAACAGATGTTCAGAGGATGTACAGTGTTGTACAGCTAGGCCAGTCATGCAGGCTGCAGGACTCCTAAAAACTGTTATGGCTGCAGTGATCCCTCCCTGGCTTCTGCTAGTGTGTTGCAAAGCAGACAATGTTGGTTTGCATACAGATGTTGCACAAAGAAACACCATCCCCAAATCACTGTTTCACAGCAAAATAATCCATACCAGCAGTGAAAATTCCTAAAATGCAGGCATACTGGCTAATGCAAATTACCTTGGCCCATTCCCCCATATGTGATGCTGGCAAGCTCCTACCAGTGGGAGCATGTACAGCATCAGATCCCCTTATTACCATAATGCGGTGATGACTCTGCCACCAGCAGGTTGAATGACTGCTATTAATTCATGACTCATAGTCAGTGATGATGGCAATGTATGAGCATTGCTGAGTACTGTACATTATGCCTTGCCAAGTAGATACTGTAGCTGTTTGGGAAGGTAAATTATGTTGTAAGCAGCTGCCTTACACTGTAGTGTAGTGTTGTCAGGTTACACAGAGGTACCTGGTACTGTGTCATACTAGGCACTGCTGTGCATCATTCAAGAAAATGGGACAGTGCTTCTGCATCTCTGTGATTAAGTTCTTTGGTAGGCCATGGTGGTGGTGTAATGGTAGTGTGCAGTAGGCATTTACATTTCTGTGCACTACCCTATTGAATAATAGGACCTGTGTTCTGTACTACTGAAAATGCAGAATGCTGGTACAGTCTTATGCTGTGTAATCTAGATTATGCAGAGAGTATTTTTTGTCTTCAGCATTATGTGGCATTGGGTGAGCTGGAATAAGTGCAGGATTTTTTTTTTCGGCTGGATATCTTCCTGGCAGAAAACCCATCTGAATGTAAATCAGTGATGGATGTGGTGATAGGGTTCAGGGAGAGATATGGGTAATGCAGGACAAATATTTTGAAAGACTGGATTTGTGTATATGCCCAAAGTATCACCTTTACATGTGCTTTCTTTTAATACAGTTGACGACAAACAAAAGGCCAGAGCACCATTAATCTTAGCAGGAATCATAAAAGAAGAAGGACTGTGAGTATAATTCAAAGTTTAAAATGTACCCTTTTTGTTTCTTCCACTTAGGCTGTGTGTTGATTCAATATTAGGGGAATTAGGTCATCTGAAAACTTTGTCTTTGATGGTTTTGTATAAATCTGAACTCATTCTTGCATCTTTTTGTTTCTCATCCCTCTCTATTGACATCGGGTATCTACTTCCTGGCCCTCATTATTGCACTGATTTGTTCCTGCATGAATTGCCCTCTTAGGAAGTGGTGTAAGAGTTAGGAAGATGGGAGCTGACATTGTTGATGTCCTTCTATATCACTGTTGAAGTATTCTGCACCTTAGGGATTTCCTGCCAAGCAGAGCCCAACATCTGGCCAGTATACCAAAGCCTTTAGATCTTGCATGTGCGGTACGTCACATGTATGCTCCCCATACTGGGTGTAGAGCATAAAGATGACGTATGGATGCAGTTACCCAAAACTTCTTTGCTGCCAGTCTGAATGTCATCTTTGATCATTGGTCTGAACACCTTTTGCTGTGCTGATACCTAGACATTAGATAAGTGCCCCATTGGGGTCTTTGTTTTTCCTTAATTATTGTTGGTCTTTTTTTTTTTTTTTTTGGCTACCTGGAGTTCATATCATCCAAGAAAGGAAAATGTCAGTGTGTGTGATGTGGATTCCACATAATGATTGTCATGAATGGGTGTCTCTCTTGTTTGGGTGCTTCCCACAACCATACTCCTGTAGTATTTGTAAGCCTTTTATGCCTAAGACACTTAGAAGCCAGTTGTCTTCCCTGGCCATTTACCTTGAAAACCAGTGGCTTAAAAAGTTGGCCTAAGGGTAGCATAGCAGAATCAGTTAGCACAGAGGTGCTACCATTAGGCAAGAAGTCCAAGAAATCTTGTCCAGATTCTTTTGCTGTCCAGCCTCCATTGGATGCCTCTCTCTAGAGGCAGGTGATAGCGCCGTAGGCCATCCTGTATTTACATCAGATTCTTATGTCATGGCTATGTCAGAGGCTGGCATGGCTCCTTCCTTTCGCTCTTTCTCTGAAGCTTTGCAGGTGTCTATTCTGGACGTGGAGGGGGAACCTAAGTTGGTTATCTTGGCGGTCCCTAGAGGAATTCCGCAGATTCTTGTTAGGGAAGCGGTATCTGATACTCTGAATCTCATCAGTTGTCAGAACCTCGAGTGTTTGTTAGGGCTGATATCCCTACCAGGAGAAAGCAGAAGACCAAGCATTATTCTGTTCTTCCTAAGGACAGTCAGAGGGAATAGCAGGAGTTCACTCAGGGCCTGTTGAATACCTTGATGGCCCTGAAGCCTCCCCAAGGGGTTTCTGTGCCTAATCCACCTTGGACTTCTACTCCTTCTGAAAGGACTAAGGAACCCGATTCTTCAGTTGAGGATTTGGAGTCTGATGATGGGGCTTTGGCTTATTTTTCTGAGCTGCCTTCTGCTTTGACTTGTGGCTCTGATGAAGAGGAATCCATTAGCCCCAAGTCTTCTTTGGAGGGATGTCTTTTGGGGACACAGTAGCCAAGGTGATGGAGTACTTTAAGTGAGATTCTTCTCAGTTGTCTGATATCCAGAAGAGGTATTATGATTTGCTTCAAGTTGACCCACCTAAAGCTTCTGCAGTACCTCCTGTGTTGGCTGCTTTGTTGGACATTTATAGAGCTGCTTCTAGGACTCCTGATTTTCAGCCTCCTGCTACCAGGAAACCTGACAAATTCTATAAGGTCCCTGAGGATTGTCAGTTCCTGTTTAAATGTCCTTCTGCTGATCCTGCTGTGGTGTCTGACAAGCCTTCTAAGCTTTTGCCCTCTACAAAGCTCCTGCTTTTGGATAAGGAGAGTAGGACTATGGAGAGGATTGGAAAGAAGGTCTGTACTGCTGCCACCTTGGCCTTTAGAGCCATTAATTACCAGACTCACATGACCAGATATGTTCTGGCCATGATTGCCCAGGCTTGTAAAGTTATTTCTGACCTCCCTGATTCTGAAGTGAAGTCCTCTGCTCTTTTTATTTTGGGTTCTCTGAGGTGGTTCACCACACTTGTCAAGTGCAGCTGTGATGCTGCTGATTCCTGTTCCAGAGCTGCTACCTTTGGGTCTGTCATGAGACACTATTCTTGGCTTTGTCTACAGTCATTAACCGAGGACATTAAGGCCAAGCTGATGGAGGCACCTTTGGATAATAAAAATCTCTTTGGGACTGATGCTGTTGCTGCTATGTTTGTCTCTTCAGGAGGAAGGTAACATTTTGCAGAACCTTAAACATTTTCATGTCCCCCATACCTGAGTTCCACAGAAACTATCCAACTATGTCTGCTTTTATTCACAGACACCCTCGTCGGGTCACTAAAGGCAGGAAGGGTGGTAGGCGAATTCCGCCTGCTAAGTCTTCTCGGGCTTCTGTTGCTCAGATGCCTCCTTTATCAAACAAGCCTGCTTCTCTTTGACATTTTGCCCCCCCCCCCAACCCTCAGCCAGGTTCCCTTGTCTCTTCAGCTGTCTCTCTTCCAAACTGGCAACTCATCACCTCACGTTCTGGAGTTCTGTCCGTCATCTGTCAGGGTTACTTCATAGTATAGAAATCCCCCTCCTTTTTCAGGGATGCCTCAACCTCCTTCAGAGTAGCTTCCCCACTTCTGAAAGGTGCTAGAGTCCCTGATGGACCAGGGAACTATTCAGCCTATACTTCCATCCCAAGAAGGAAAGAGGTTTTACTCCAGAATGTTATTGGTTCCCCGAAAAGAAGGCACTTTGGAGGCCTATTCTGGATCTCTCCTTGCTCAACACCTTTCTCAAGATGCCTTCCTTTTGGATGCTTTCTCTTAAAACCCTGTTTCCTCTGTTGCTGCCTCAGACTTTTCTGCTGTCTTTGTATCTGAAGGATAAAACAGTGTAAGAAACTTCTCTGTGTGGAAGATTTTCAGTCCATATATTTCTAGTTAATCACTGTATATTAATCAGATCAGACAATAGTAGTAGAAGTAGCGAATGTAAACTCGTCAAGTCAAAAAGTAATAATAGAAAATATATAATTCTACAGCATTACTAAGTATTCAAAAGTAATCCAAGCAAGGCAGGCAGTCTGTTTCCAGTCAAAAATCCTTTATTAAGTACACAGACGTCTGCCTTCATTACACACCTGGATTTATCATTGCCTAGCTCAAGCAATGCTTTTCTTTCTCCCTGTGTTAAGTTATAAAGTTATTTCTTTGGAGGTTTAAGCAGTTTCCTGATATTCATCTCACATTTCACTTCGAAAGCAGCTAGTGTTTGATGTAGTGGTGGACAATAGCTGCTAGGCCTTTTTATAGTTTCATCAATAGGCTTATTTTCAGTGTCATTACTTTTGCCATGAAACTGTACCCTTAAGTTGAGCTTCCTCACAAACATTTTAAGGTCTATCAGTACTTGAGCAACCTCACTCCTGCAGTTTGGTACAAAAGTAAGTCCTTTTGACAACACATTTTTTTTCCTTTTCAGTCAGTGCTTTAACCGAGTGGTTCCAGATAAGTGGAGCACCTGTTATTGTGGTACCTGTTGTTATTGTACCTGTTATTGTGGCTGTTTCCTCTGCCTGAGCCTGGGACCTGGGTTGTAGTCGGGGTTCCAGTCGGGATTGCCCAGGTATTGTATTTCCCTCACCCCTGTCCACTGTTTCGTTCTCCTATCTCCCTGGGAGTTTATGGATAGAGTATGAGACCTCTGGAATTCCTCCTCTGCGTTCTGGAATCTCGGTGGGTTGTAGTAGTATTCCTCACTGTGGCTGTGGTATGGGTGGACCTGGTAAGAGAGACAAGCTCTGGGGCTCTGAAGGATACTTACCTTCATATCTCTATTCACCCTATTTTTAGAAAGTTTTTGTGTTTCTCTGTTAAGTCCTCTTATTTTCATTTTTTCTGTTTTGCCCTTTGACTTCTCTACTGCTCCAAGGCTATTCACAAAAATACCTAGCTCCTGTGATTTATTTTTTTGCAGGCTTCAAGGCATTCAGATTTTTCTTTATTTAGATGATCTGTTGATTCGGGCACCTTCTCAAAGTTGCTGTTACAGGCTGTGAAGTTCACTGTAGCTCTCCTTCAAAATCTGGGGATCACTGTCAACTTCCAAAAGTCTGCTGTGACTCCTCCACAGGATCATGTGTATCTGGGCTGCAGGATTCAGACAATGATAATCTTATAGGTTCATAGGTTGGTACTAGGCTATCGGCCCTAGGGCCTATACAAGCCTAGCCATAATAATTCCCTGACTGTTTCTTCCCACACTATTTACTTCCCTGGACCTCTGTCTAGCAGGGCGACTGACGTGATCCCCAGAGTGAATTTCCTTTCTCCCATCCAATTGTCAAGGTTCCTTTTGAAGAGGGCCAAAGAGGCGCTCTGCTTGACATGTATGGGCAGTCTGTTCCAGAGTCTGGGGAGTCTCTGGGTCAGGAACTTATCCCTCCAGCATGTTTTGTTTATTGTGATGACAAGGTTTAGATCCCTGGAGCATGTGGCTCTGATGGATTGGGATTTCTTTAAGTGTAGCATATCCAGCAACTTTGGGTTTGACATGGCCTTGTGTGTTAAGCAGAGATCTCCTCTGATTAGACGATCTGAAGTAGTTAACTTCATTTGATCAGCAACCCATGGGTATCAGATCCGACCTGGATTCAAGCCGGCAGCTTTCCAAGCTAAAGATCCGAGCTCCAAGCTCCTCCCCTTACCCATAATACTCTGCTACCTCCTTCCAGCCCCCAGATCTCGTTTGCCGCGGCTTTAACAAGCACGAGTTATGAGCTCCTGGTGTTGGGTAGTGAGTATTGTGTAAAAGTTTAGATTTTTTTGCAAAGTTTGAGAGGTGTGTGTTTGTGATTGTTAAACCCATTAGCCTAGCTTAGTTTTAGTATATTCCCTTCCCCTTATTCTTGTGTGTAAGTGTGTGTGTTTTTGTAGTGGGTATGGCTGAAGGCCCTAAGGCCATTTTCTCTAAGTGCTCTGAGTGTGGCCATAAGCTCTCCCTAGCCGATGGCCACACTCAATGCGTTCTTTGCCTGGGGGTAGCTCATTTATCATCGGGCTGCCATATTTGCGCAGCCTTTAACCCCCGGGTTCTGAGGGATAGAAGGAACAAGCTGATCCTGGCGGGTCTTATACCCGCCGATTCTGCTTCTTCCTCCTCTCCCTCAGTGGCTTAAGCTGCGGCTGTTCAGCCAGCGGTGCTTTCTCCCCTGGCTGAGACTCAACCTCCCGCCATTTCCCAAGGAGAGAAGGACTCCAAGAGGAAAGAGAGGAGAAAGAGAGGGATAGAGAGAAGCATATGAGCCACAAGCGGCGGGCCGACTCAGCCCCCTCGGCCCCGCCGGCTAAGCAGCTCTCTTCTCCCCTGAAGATACCCGGGTCCTCCCCCTCTTGACTCCGTTCTCCATGTTTCACGCCAGAGGAGGAGCCCCGGCCATCTTCGAGGTCGTCGCGGCGGCCTTCCCGACCGACTTCAGCGGCTTCTAGGTCGATGAGAAGCCTTTCTGATGCTGACATGTACCGGGTGATACGTCGCTTTCTCCAAGCCCAGATGCAGATGGGAGGGGCTCCTGCCCCCCCCCCCACACTGGGGGGGGGGTGAGCTCAGCCCCTTTTTTCGCCCCCATAGCTCCTTCTCTGATCCATTATTGGGTTTCGGAGCCAGGGAGTCGGCACCGATAGTAGTTACTACTTCAGCGCCGGCCATGCCCTCTAGTTTGTAGAATCCCTTTTCGAATCCGAGCTCTCGGGGTCGAGAGCCATGCGTTGGATCCGAGGGGGTGAGTGTGTCTTTGGCTCCATTGCGGTCGGAGCACACTTCCCTTTCGGGTCCGATCACTTCGGCTCAGACGCCGATCCCCATGTCAGATCCGAGGGTGTTGCTCATGGAACCAAGAGTGAGCGGCTCACCTTTGGCGTTCGACATGGTGGAGAGGGTCCTCTCAAGAGGTTCGAGACCCCCTGCTCATGCTATGGATCCAGCCAACGCTCCCTCGCAGACGGGCTTGTCTTCCATCATCCGACCCCAGGGACAACCTGCGTTGACACCCCACCCAGTTCCACTGGAGGAACATGACCCTGTTGGTGAGCCCTCCTCGGACAGTCCCACCAAGGAGGTCCCTCACAAACGCAAGTGTAAGAGGAGGCACTTGGACTCAGAGTCCCTCATGGATGACACCGATTTAGAGGAAGGGGAATGTTCCCCCAGGTCACCCCCCCGAGGATGTCTCCTTTGGAGACATTATGGAAATGCTACGCCTAAAAGGGGGGTGGGGTCAGCCCAAAAGCCTTCCTCGGATGAGTCTGTGTTTCTGGAGGCATTTGACGCAGGCCCGTCTACCTCTTGGGTGTCCCCTCTGGCCGACCCCCTGGTAGACCTCATTACTACCAGGGCGTGGAAGGAGCCGGACACTGTAGAGCCAATCCCCAGGAGACCAGATAAGATCCTTAGTCCCCCTGTGGATAGGACAGCGTGGAGTAAAGGCTCCCTGGTAGATGCCATGGTGGTGGCAGCTGCCACCAAGTAGGAACTGGCACAGGATAGTTCCTCGGTCCATCCTCCTGATAAGGAGTCTGGGATGATGGATCGTATCAGAAAGCGGATGTTTGCTTCAGCTACCTTTTCCATAAGGGCGCTAAATTACTCTGCCCATGTGATTAGGCTTCAGCGGGATCTGGTGAAGGAATACGCTGAGTCTCCCCCGAGTCCATGTCGGCCGAGGACAAACGGACCTTCTCGAGTCACATGGCCACTCTAAAATCGGTATTGAACACGTCTATGTGGCTACTCTCCCATGCCACGGAGGGGGCCGCTAGAGCCAGCGGATCAAGCATCGCCTTACGGCGTCACGCCTGGCTCCAACTTTGCGATTTTGCGGAACCCTTCAAGGTGTCCTTCACAAATGCTCCCTTCGGTTCTACCCTATTTGGCAAGACCTTCCGCGATACATTGGTCCAGAGTGAGAAAGACGGGAAGACGCTGTCTGCCGTCGGAATCCGCTTCTCGACTCCTCAAAGGTCCTTTTCCAGGAACCAGTGAGGACAAAAGAAGATGTGGTTCCGGAAGTCTCAGCAGTCCTGTTACGCTCCGGACCCTTCGTCCTTCAGAGATAGACCTCAAGGATGCGTACTACCACATTCTCATGGACAGGCGATCTAGGAGGTTTCTCCACTTTCGGTTGGGGGCCAGTCATTACCAGTTATTCGGCCTCACCACAGCCCTCAGGGTGTTCACCAAGGTCATGGCAGTTGTAGCGGCCCACCTGAGACTTCAGGGAATACAGATTTTTCCTTACCTGGACGACTGGCTCCTTGCCGCCTCCACCAGGCATCTACTCTGCTCAGCCAGGGATTGCTTCCTGCTTTTAGCCTCCAAGTTGGGGATCACTATAAATCACAAGAAATTGTCCCTTCAGCCGGTCCAAGTCCTGGACTTCATAGGGGCCAGAATAGACACGCTTCAGACCAAGGCCTTCTTGAAGTTGGACAGACTTCGCAGCTTAACCCTTCACATTCTAGAACTCCTTCAATCTCCAGCCCCATCAGCGGAGTTAGTCCTGAGAGCCTTAGGGTCCATGGCAGCAGCAATCAACCTTTCGCCCTTAGCTCGCTTGCACATGAGGGTTCTCCAGTGGACCTTGCAGGTCCAGTGGTCCATCCTTCAACACCCTTTGGACTCTCCAGTCCCCCTCAGCAGAGTTTGCAGAAATTCCCTCATATGGTGGCTCCAATCTCAAGAGCTTCGGGAAGGACGACCGTTCATAATGCCACAACCCCAAGCCACGGTAACCACGGATGCTTCTCGCTTTGGGCGGGGGGGGGCATTGCATGGGCAGAACTGTCCAAGGTACGTGGACTCAGACAGAGACCGTTCTGCATATCAGTGTTCTGGAGATGAGAGCGGTGCTTCTAGCGTTGCAAGCTCTTCATACCTTTCTCCCTCCAGGGACTATTGCAATTCAGACAGACAATATGTCAGTGGTCTGGTACATCAACAAACAGTGGGGGACCAGGTCTTACCCTCTTTGCCGAGAGGCCATGAGAGTTTGGCATTGGGCGATATCCACCAACCGTTTTCTGTTAGTAGTGCACATTCTGGGTTGGTCCAACATCCTAGCGGACAAGCTGAGTCGAACTATCCTCTCGCCTTACGAGTGGTCTCTGAACCCCTTAGTAGCGAAACAGATCTTCTGCAAGTGGGGTCAGCTTTGCTGCGATCTCTTCGCATCGCCTTCAAACGCGAAGTGCAGCGAGTATTTTGCTCTAATCCCCGCCCCCTCCCCGGGGGAAACCCCCAGAGACACTTTAGTCCATGCTTGGCCATCTGGTCTTCTTTATGCTTATCCTCCTCTTCCGTTAATGACAAAATTTTTACAGAAAGCTCGTCGGTTGGGGAACAAGGTTATCCTTATAGCCCCATTCTGGCCTCGTCAAACCTGGTTTCCATACCTACGGTCTCATCTTGTAGCTCCTCTTTGGATCTTAGATCCCATCCCAGATCTGATTTCTCATCCTTCGAGATTGGAAACTCAGAATCTGGATGACCTCAAGCTCTCAGCTTGGTTGATCCAGTTCCATTAGTTGCCAGGACGCCCGGTATCTCGCCTGCAGTTAGATCCATCCTGGTAGCGGCACATAAGCCTGCAAACCAGGAAGGTTTACAACAGCAAATGGAAACTGTTTTCCATTTGGGCCTCGCATAGGAATTTGGATCCTTTCACTGCTCCCATTCCAGCAGTGCTTGATTTCCTATCGCATATTTTTCAGCAAGGGGCCAGCTCTTCTACTGTAAAGGTTCAAATGCTGCCATTTCCCATTTTCATATTGGAGACAATCTTAGTCCTTTAGCTTCCACTAAGATTTGTAAGACCTTAAAAGGCACCTTCCTTTTGAGACCTCCTACTAGGAATGCTGTTCCCCCATGGGGACCTAACCTTGGTCCTTCAGGCTCTAACTGGACCACCCTTTGAGCCCACTGCTTCTGTTGATTTAAAATTCTTATCTTGGAAAACTGCTTTCCTAATAGCTATTACTTCAGCTAGAAGGGTGTCAGAGCTACAGGCCTTTTGTACTAAACCCCCATGTCTTGTTTTCCATAAGGACAGAGTCTCTCTCAGGACTAACCCTTCCTTCTTACCTAAAGTGGCTTCTGAGGCGAACATCAATCAGTCCATTAATCTACCTGTTTTCTGAAGTAGGAGATTCATTTGTCTGCAACCTGTGGGTTATGGATCCGATATCGGATCCGAACCGGCATGGTTTTCCAGCTATGGATCCGAGCTCTCAGCTCCTCCCCTCACCCATAATGCCCTGCTCTCCCTACATGACCTCAGATCTAGTTTGCCGCGCTGGTGACCAGATTGGATTTCAGAGCTCTTCAGCTAAGTGTTTGTTATTACCTTTTACAGTGTTAAATTTAAAAATTTTTAGTTAGTTTTGTGTGAAAGTTGTAGGTTCCCTATCCTTATAGCTTAAAGTTTTTAAGTTTTAATAACTTTTATAACTTTTAGTTATCCCTCCCCTCGCTGGTGCGTAGTGTGTGTTTGGGCCTGTGTTTGCTTGGCTAGTTAGCTTTTACTTTTTTTTTTAATTTTCAAAAAAAAAAAAAAAAGTAGTAGTAGTATCCTTAGGATGTCTGAACCCCCTAAGGCTTTCTTTTCGAAGTGCTCCGAGTGTGGCCATAAGCTTTCCCCTGCTGATGGCCACACTGTGCGCTGATGCCTTGGGGTTGAACACCTCACTTCTGGATGTTCCATTTGTACAGGGTTCAACCCCAGGGCATTGAAGGAGCGGAGGTCGAAGCTGGTCCTGGCGGGACTTTTGCCCCCGGACTCGGCTTCGGCTACCGCTCCTTCAGGGGGTACCATGTCTACGGTTCCCTCCTCTCCTGCTCCCTCTCCTCCACCTGGGACTCAACCTCCCTCTA
The DNA here is from genome assembly GCF_019279795.1 of Protopterus annectens. Taxonomy (NCBI): domain Eukaryota; kingdom Metazoa; phylum Chordata; order Ceratodontiformes; family Protopteridae; genus Protopterus; species Protopterus annectens. The sequence continues at coordinate 535,230,937 of NC_056726.1, forward strand.
GTGGTTTGGAGGAGAGGGAAGCAAGAAAAAAGGACCGGAGGGAGAAGCACCATAAGCGGCGGGCCGAGACCTCTGTTACGGCCCCGCCTGCCAAGCGGGCTTCTCCTCCGGCCTCCTTGTCTGCTGGTTCTCCCCCTCCTCGGCTCCAGTCTCCAGTGTGCTTCTCACCGGGACCTGAGGAGGAGGAGACCCGATCTCCGTCGAGGCTATCGAGGAGGCACTCGAGGCCTACCTCGGTAGCCTCGTCGAGATCCACGTACAGTTTATCTGATGCTAATCTGGACCGGATGATGAGAAGGTTCATCCAGGCCCAGATGCAGATGGGAGTGCTCCTGCCTCCCCTCCCTCTGGGGGGGAGCTTGACCCCTTTCTTTAAACCTATAGGTCCTTCTCCGACCCGCTACCCGGGTTCGGAGCAGTTGGAGCCGAGCAGCTTTGGAGCCGGGGGTGGGTCGGCGCCGATAGTACTGGGTACTTCTGATCCGACCCTGCCCTCGAGTGCTTCGGATCCGACCTCTTGGAGCCTGGATCCGAGCTTCGGATCCGGGGGGATCAGTGCTCCTTCGGCGCCGTCTGTGTCAGAGCGCACTGCCCCCTCTGATCCGAGTGCTTCGGTGCCGGCTCCGATCCACTCTTCGGATCCGAGGGGGAGCCGATTATCGGATCCTTTGGTCGAGGTTGGCTCCCCCTCGGCTTTTGATGTAGTGGAGAGGGCCCTGTTGAGGGTTTCCGGACCCCCGGCACTTGCTTCGGCTCCGTCCCGCGCTCCATCTGCACTGGGCCAGGCTTCCACCATCCGGCCACTGGGACAGCCCGCTCCTTTGCCCCAAGTTGTTCCTTTGGAACATGACACCGCTTGCGAGGGGTCCTCTGACAGCCCTCCTGAGGATGCCCCACGCAAGCATACGTGCAAAAGGAGGCACATAGACTCCCCCCGAGTCTCTCACAGAAGACACGGATTTGGAGGAAGGGGAAGGCTCCCCAAGATCACCCCCCGAGGATGTCTCCTTTGGAGACATCATAGAAATGCTTCGCATAAGGGGGGGGTGGTCTTCCCCCAAGTCTTCCTCGGACGAGTCCGTGTTCTTGGAGGCATTTGAAGCGGGCCCGTCTACCTCTTGGGTGTCCCCTCCTGCCGACCCCCTGGTGGACCTGATTACCACCAGGGCGTGGAAGGAACCGGACACCGTGGAGCCAATCCCAAAAAGGCCAGACCGTATCCTTAGTCCCCCGGCTGACTGTGCCCACTGGAGCAAGGGGCCTCCGGTAGATGCCATGTTGACGGCGGTAGCCACCAAGAGGGAACTTGCTCAGGAGAGTCCCTCAGTCCATCCCCCGAGCAAGGAGTCTCGGATGATGGACCGCTTGGGGAAGCGAATGTTTAGTTCAGCGACCTTTTCAGTGAGGGCGCTGAACTACTTGGCACATGTGATTAGGATGCAGCGCGATCTTATCAAGGAATACGCTGCATCCCCCCCAGAGTCCATGTCGGAGGAGGACAAACTGTTGCACTCCACCCGTATGGCCACTCTCAGGTCCGTGACTAATACCTCTATGCGGTTACTGTCCCATGCTACGGAGGGAGCCGCTAGAGCTGCAGGGACAGGCCTAGTTACTAGACGTCAGGCCTGGCTCCGCCATTGCGATTTCACGGAGCCCTTCAAGGCGTCATTCGCGAACGCTCCCTTCGATGGTTCTGCCCTTTTTGGCAAAACTGTTTGCGATACTTTGACCCAGAGCGAGAAGGACGGGAAGACGCTGTCTGCCGTCGGAATCCACTTCTCTGTGCCCCAGAGGCCCTATTCTAGGAACCAAAAGGGCCAGAAGAAGATGTGGTTCTGGAAGTCGCAGCAGTCCCAACCCGCTCCGGACAACCAGTCCTTCCGTGGCAGAGGACGACAGGGAGGACGCCGCCCCAGGGGCAGAGGGGCTCCCAGGAACTTCGGGTCCAGAGAACCTTTCTCTGAATGGCCCGCGCAGCAGCCCTGAAGGGTTGCCCGGCTGCTCCACTCTGGAGGCAGTCGGGGGACGTTTTTCGGAGCACCTAGCGGCATGGGAGTCCATAACATCAGACCGCTGGGTCCTCCGCATCATATCCAGAGGATACCGCATTCCATTTCATCACATCCCAAAATTGAAATCCCTTCCCGACGTTCCACCCGGTCAGTGGGAGGCCGCTTTAGCAGAAATTGGCCATCTGCTGAAGAAAAGAGCCATCCAGCCCGTCCCCCCAGACCAGATCGGATCAGGATTCTACTCCAGGTTCTTTTTAGTGCCAAAAAAGACGGGGATCTAAGACCAATATTAGACCTTTCACTCTTGAACCTGGCAGTTCCCAAGGAGAAGTTCCGAATGGTTACCTTGCAGTCCATTCTCCCCCTTCTGGGTGAAAATCACTGGATGTGCTCTATAGACCTCAAGGATGCGTACTACCACATTCTAATGGACAGACGCTCCAGGAGGTTTCTTCGCTTCCGGCTGGGAGCCAGTCACTACCAATTCAGGGTCCTTCCCTTTGGTCTCACCACAGCCCCCAGGGTGCTCACCAAAGTATTAGCAGTGGTAGCGGCCCACCTGAGGCTTCAGGGGGTACAGGTCTTCCCTTACCTGGACGACTGGCTCCTCACCACCCCAACAAGGCATCTACTGTTATTGGCGCGAGATTCCTTTCTCCATCTAGCTCCCCGTCTGGGCATCACAATAAATCCAGAAAAGTCCAACCTAGCCCCTACGCAATTCATAGATTTTATAGGTGCCAGGTTAGACACGAGACAGTTAAGAGCCTTCCTCACTGCGAACAGAATTCAGAATCTGCAGCTCCAGGTGCGGGCCATCCTCCACTCCAGCTCAGTTCCGGCGGAGTTGGTCCTGAGGGCTCTAGGGTCCATGGCAGCAGCGATAGCTCTTCTTCCTCTCGCCAGGCTCAATATGCGGGTCCTTCAATGGACACTCCTAGTTCAGTGGTCTTATCTTGCTCTTCCTATGCATCATCCCATTGCGATCAGCAAGGCTTGCAAGTGGTCCCTCCTGTGGTGGCTCCACTCACAAGATCTACACGGAGGCCGCCCCTTTTGTGCTTCTCCCCCTCTCGCCACGGTGACCACGGATGCCTCCCGCCTCGGGTGGGGGAGGCATTTTGCAGGCCGGACGGTCCAAGGCACTTGGAACGATTCAGAGACCTTACTGCAGATCAATGTTCTAGAGATGAGAGCAGTGCTCTTAGCGTTGCAAGCACTTCAGGCCTTTCTTCCCTTGGGAACTATTGCAATTCAGTCGGACAACATGTCTGTCATCTGGTACATCAACAAACAGGGGGGAACCAGGTCTTACCCTCTTTGTCGAGAAGCCATGAGAGTGTGGGAATGGGCAATCTCCACCAACCGCTTTCTCATCGCAACGCATATTCCGGGTCGGTCCAACATCCTTGCGGACAAACTCAGTCGCACCATTCTCTCCCCTTACGAGTGGTCTCTCAATGCTCAGGTAGCGAAACGCATCTTCGCACGGTGGGGAACTCCCTGTCGCGATCTTTTTGCGTCTCCCTCAAACACCAAGTGCGACAGTTTTTTCGCTCTAATCCCTCCTCCCGGAGATACCCCAAGAGACGCTCTGGTGCATGCTTGGCCCCCCGGTCTTCTTTATGCTTACCCCCCTTTGCCTCTGATGCTCCAAGTTCTTCAGAAAGCCTCTCGGTTGGGGTGCAGAATGATTCTCATTGCCCCATTCTGACCTTGACAGATCTGGTTCCCTTTCCTAAGGTCTCACTCAGTGAATCCTCCTTGGATTCTAGATCCCATTCCAGATCTGATATCTCACCCATCCCATCTATCAACCCCGAATCTGGACAACCTGAAGCTAACTGCTTGGCTGCTCCAGTTCCACTCCTAATCAGGACTCCCGGTATTTCGTCTCCAGTTAAGGCCATCCTGGTAGAGGCTCATAAACCATCTACCAGGAAAGTTTACAGCAGCAAGTGGAAACGGTTCTCCATTTGGGCGGAGCGGCAAGGTCTAGACCCCTTCACAGTTCCCCTTCCTCTGGTGCTTGACTTCCTAACCACTCTTTTTAATGATGGTGCCAGCAGTTCCACGGTCAAAGTGCAACTTGCGGCAATTTCTCACTATCATATTGGTCAAGACTCCAGTCCACTGATGTCTGCCAAATTGTGTAAGATTTTCCTAAAAGGTACTTTTCTCCTCAGACCCCCTGTAAAGCAAGTGGTTCCTCCTTGGGACCTTTCATTGGTTCTTCAGGCCTTGACCGCTCCCCCCTTTGAACCTGCGGCTACGGTAGATCTGAAATTTTTATCTTTCAAGACGGCCTTTTTAGTAGCCATTACCTTGGCCAAGAGAGTTTCAGAACTTCAAGCCTTATCCATCAAGTCTCCTTACTTGGTCTTTCATCCGGACCGTGTATACCTCAGGACCAACCCGTCCTTTCTTCCTAAGGTAGCTTCTGAAGCAAATATTAATCAATCCATTAACCTCCCTGTTTTCTTTCCTAAATATCAAAACAAAGGTGAATACAAGCTGCATTCCTTAGATGTTCACAGGCAACTTAGATTTTATCTGAACAGGACAGCTGGTCATAGGCAATCCGACCAGTTGTTTATTTCCTTTGCTAAATTCAATTTGGGTAAATCAATTTCCAAAGTCTCCTTATCACGCTGGATTTTGCAGTGCATCTTATTGGCTTATCAAGCTTCTGGAAGGCCCGCACCGGAGGGAGTACATGCCCATTCAACCCGGTCAGTTTCTACTTCAGCGGCCTTTAAAGCTAGGATTCCTCTGGATGATATTTGTTCAGCAGCCACTTGGGCTTCATCTCATACCTTTATTTCCCACTACAAGTTGGATATTACATCTAGAGGTAGAGCATCCTTTGGCTCCGCGGTGCTCCGGAATATCCTTCCATGATGGCCGCCCAAGATTCAGGTAGCTGGGGACTCTGTCCCACAGGTTGCAGACAAATGAATCTCCTACTTCAGATTTAGAAGTTATGTACTCACCATAACGTTCCATCCAGTAGGTGTATTCATTTGTCTGCAACCATCCCGCCCTCCTATCCCCCTGGCCTTGTCAGTTTCCTGCATATTATGTGTTACTTTCTAGGGTATTTTTATTGATGGCAAACTCAATCTGAGGTCATGTAGGGAGAGCAGGGCATTATGGGTGAGGGAAGGAGCTGAGAGCTCGGATCCATAGCTGGAAAACCATGCCGGTTCGGATCCAATATCGGATCCATAACCCACAGGTTGCAGACAAATGAATACACCTACTCAGATGGAACGTTATGGTGAGTACATAACTTCTAATTTTCTTCTCTAACTACCAGAATAAAGGGGAATACAAACTTCATTTGTTAGATGTTCATAGACAATTGCATTTTTACCTGCACAGAACAGCTGCCTTTCGCAAGTCAGAGCAGCTGTTTGTTTCATTTGCGAAGCCCTTCTTGGGTAAGCCAGTGTCGAAGTTGACTTTAGCTAGATGGGTTTCTCAATGCATTTTGCTCACATACAAGATATCTGGTCGGTTAGAGCCCTTAGGGGTTCATGCTCATTCTACCCGTTCTATGGCTACTTCTGCTGCGTTCTGGTCGAGTGCCCTTGGATGACATTTGTTCTGCGGCTACTTGAGCTTCCTCTCATACCTTTATCTCTTATTATAAGTTGGATTTAATATCCAGAGGAAGGGCAGCTTTTGGCTCTGCAGTGCTCTGGAATATCCTTCCTTAAGGACCTCCCAAGTGTTTGGTAGCTGGGGACTCTGTCCCACAGGTTGCTGATCAAATGAAGTTAACTACTTCAAATAAAGAAGTTATGTATTCACCATAACGTTCCATCTGAGTAGGTAACTTCATTTGTCAGCAACCGACCCCCCCTCCTTCCCTCTAACCTGGTACTTTGGTTATCTGAATCCTACAATGGTTTAGCCTGTTGGTATTCGCTAGGTTAGGATGTTTTTTAGGTTGTTGTTTTGTCTTGGTGAAATTGTATAATGGGCAAACGCGATCTGAGGGCTGGAAGGAGGTAGCAGGGTATTATGGGTAAGGGGGAGGAGCTTGGAGCTCAGATCTTTAGCTTGGAAAGCTGCCGGCTCGGATCCAGGTCGGATCCGATACCCACAGGTTGCTGACAAATGAAGTTACCTACTCAGATGGAACGTTATGGAGAGCATATAACTTCTTTTTATGTGACAGAGAGTATAGCTGGAGTATTTTAAGGCGGTCAGTGTAGGGCATCTGCTTTAGGTCTGTGATTCTTTTAGTGAGGTATTTCTGCAGCCTTTCCAGTTATTACAGATGTCTTGAGAGGTACATATCAAACAGGGCGTTGTATTCCATAATGGGTCTAATGAGGGATGAGTACAGTGGGTAATGAGTACATTCCCAGTTAATGGTAGGGTAGTAGAAATCACCCAGTATTCCCAGTTAATGGTAGGGTAGTTGAAATCACCCAGTATTAGGGTGTTTGGTTGTATCTTAATTTTTTCCAGTATGTTTAGAAAGGTGTAGTGAAAATCTTGTGGCATGGTGGGGGGATCTGTAGCAAGCTACAATTTGAATTGCCGTCTTACCTGGTGTTAGGTGCACCTGGAGAATTTCAGACACATTGTGTTGGGCTTCTCTTCCAGCTCCAAAGGTATTGTCCTTGACAGCTTTCTCTCAGTTTCTTCTTTATCTGCCTGCCATTCCAACAAGGGAGTTTATTCAGGCTCTAGGATTCATGGCCTCTTCTATTCCAATGCTTCCTGTTTGCCAGACTGCATATGTTGAAGCTACAATGGTTCCTAAAGCCCATTTGGCTTCACCATTGCCATCCTCTGGATTTGAGTGCCTCTCCTTCGTCGTTTCAAGTGGAAATTTGAGTTGTGGATTCAGCAACTTGCCCTCAACCCAGCACTGCTTTTTCAGCCTTCTGTTCCTTCTCAAGAACTGTTTATAACACTTCAGACATGAAGTGGGAGGCGTCCTGTGGTCACTTGAAAGTTCAGGGCCCCCCCCCCATAAGTCAGACCATATCAACATAAAAGAGTGCTGATTCTGGCCCTTGAAGCTTTTCACTCCATGCTCTCTCCAGGTCCCCTGTTTACACAGACGACACCACAGTGATGTGATAGGCCAGCAGGTTCTCTTTGCAGGCTGTCTCTTCAGGCCTGGGATCTGGCAATCTGTTATCAGCGAACTCTTCAGGTAGTGTATATTCCTTCAGAGCACAGTCTACTGGCAGACTCTTTGAGCAGATCCAAAACACAGGGTCACAAATGGATGCTTCACAGAGATGTTTCTGGGTGTCACTATCAAAAGAACAAATTACCACATTATTGAACATCAAAAGGAGGAGACCAGAATGCAGAATGTTTAGAGTAAGAAAGCCTCATATCAGCAGAAGTCAGAACATTGAACAGGGCAGGGGGGGGGTATTGTGCAAGATAGTGGTCCAGCTGTCTTTGGGGTCTTTCCCATTCCCAGCCTCAGTGCAATCTCAGAGTTTGTATATATATTTAGCAGGGAGTATGGTGGGTGCAGGGGGGCTTGCTGTCCTGTGAAAGCTTCTGTTGTTGATGTAGTACAGTGTTAGCCTGATGTGTGCTTGTTCGGAGTTCTAACTTTCACTGGTGTGAGGCTTTGTTAATTTGAACGTTCGGCATTCCGGTCTTGTTTTGACGTTTGATCTGGTAATTCGTTCTTTTGATAGGGATCCATTTCTGGATATAGTCCATCAGTGGGGTTATTCCTCAGTTAAATCTTTTTGCCTCCGGTGTGAATAGGCAGCTCCCTCTTTTCTGTTCCAGAGTGCCATGCCATCTGGCATGGAAGACGAATGCCCTTTCTTTTCCTTGGAAGGGGATGTTACTCTATGCCTTCCCTCCTCTTCTTCTGCTTCCAAGAGTCCTGCAGAAGATTCATGTAGATTCCCTGAAATTCTAGCTAGTGACTCCTTTTAGCCAGGACAGCACTGGTTCCCCCTCTTATTGCATCTGGCCAGTGGCAATCCTGAGAAGTTACCTCACTGATTGGATCTCCTTACACAGGACAAAAGGGGTCACTCATCTATCCTCACTTGTCCACTCTTCAGCTGACATTGTGGGTGATAGGTTTTTGATCCCTTTTAGGCACCTCTTTTCTGAGGAATTGCTCAGAGTTTTATAGGAAGCAAGAAAACCTGTAACCAGAAAGTCTTGTATGTCCAAGAGGAAAAGTTTTTCTGTCTGGTGCCATGTTCATAGCCAGGAACCTTGTTCAGTGGGGGTCCCTGTGGTTCTGTCTCCTGTTTTGTGTGAGTTGCTCCAGTCTTGCTTGGCCTATTCTTCTGTAAAGGCCCATTTGTCATCTATTTCTACCTGTCTATTCTTGAATCTTGCTTTGGCTTCTCATTTTGAGGGCAAACAGTGTCTTAAAGCCATCCTGCATCTTAGACCCCAAGGGAAGCCTATTCCTCCACTTTAAGACCTTAATTTTCTGTTAGAAAAATTTACTCCAGCTCCTGTTGTGCATGCAGTTTCAGCTTCTCTGTAACACTGTACCTGGAAGACTGTCTTGTTGCTTGCTCTTATTTCTGCTTGGAGGGTTTCTGAGCTTTAGGTCCTTATGGCCATTCCTCCTTTTTTGGTTTTTCCACAGAGCGATGTCTCTTCCCACTGCTCCTCCTTTTATGCTCAGGGCTGTTAATGAGTTGCCCTTAAGTCAGGCAGTACAACTCCCTTCCTTTTTTCCCTTCTCCATAGTCTGCTAGTGAGAGGTTCCGGCATATCTTGGCTTTGCACAGGTAGCTCAGGTATTATTTGGATAAAACTAAGACCATTCATGTTAGAAAAATATGTATTAGTAATATGCATGCTTAGTGCATTCGAGGTTCAAAAGGGTTAATGCATTTATTCTGTTCACACTGCATGAATCTGCACAAGCTACTAGAGACATTCCAATCCTGTTATGTCATGAAAATATGCGCAGCTATGATCTGCTTATGCTTTGGAAATTAACAGGAAAGCATTTGATTTCTGCTAATGTCATGAAAATAATAATAAGTAGTGTTTCATTTCTACTAGTGTCATGAGACTTAACAAAGAGTTATTGATTTTCTGCTTATGCCGTGAGAAAGTACACAGCCGCTGAAGCTATTGATAATGAAAACAAAGGCTGCTTGAAAGTATAAACCGTAGTCAGCATTACTTGTACCTAAGCTAGAAATGTACCTTGAATCTAGGTAAAATGTAACACATATATATTAGAACTGCACAATTGAATAATAGAAAGCTTGTAGTGGGCTAAAAATAAGCCCCAAGGCCAGGTTGTTTTTCTCAAATGTTTTTTGTAATCCAGTCATGTCAGCAGGAAATCTAAGTAACATTTCTGTAGAACAATACAGAAAGCTGTGTCTAACTACGTCAGCAATAGTAGCAACATTTCTGTGTAACATGGAAAGAACTGTATAAAAGTAGCATACTGTTCACTAGTAATTTAGACAAATCCTGTATCTGCATGTTTTGTCTCCTTGCTGCAAGTAATAAAGGGTACCATACTTGAACCTTACGTAAATAGGTCTTTGAAGTTTTTTCCTTTGACAGATTGGTCCTTCGGACCGGAACCCTCACTTCGCCTCGGATCAGACGGGCCAGGTGGTTGAAACCATACGGGGGAGAAACTAAATCGGTTCTTCTTATTTGAAAAGCCCTCCGACTGAATTGTCGTACAAAAGAGGCCAGCCACTTTCTGATCTGCGACTGAAGGACAGGTCTCCGAATTGGTGACCAATCACGTGAGCTCAGGTGAGGTGAATCTACTTTTTTCTGCTTTCTGTTTTAGATCAGGGATTAGATTTGTATTGTTTTTGTCAAAGACTGTATTTTACAAGTCAGGGACAGAAAAGATTACTGTCTTGTCATAGATCAGGAGAAACAGAATAGGTAGGCAGTCATTCTGAAGAGACTATAACAAAATCCGTGGTACCACGTTAAAAATAAGAGAAGTTACGCAACGATCAAAAGGGTAGAACAAAATGGGTAATAATTGCACAAAAAGACCCCAAAATCTGCCGTTAACCGAAGACGCAAAATACATGCAGTCGCAGTGCGCTGACATTAAATATCATTCAAAATGGGTTAATAAATATGAATTCAATGGAAAATTAGAAAAATCCTTGCTTATCAAACTTGTCAAACCGCTGAAAACCAATTCCAAAGGTCGGGTAAAAAAGCAACGCAAATTAGGAATTCCTCGGGCACACAGGTGGATTGAGGAAGTAAACCGTAGGGAACAAAAGAACAACAATTCAAAAACGATGTTTTTAGATAAGGAGGACAATAACTTAGTAATAGCATCGGCCCCTCCGCCTCCTTTACCAGAATATGAAGCAAGTGAACAGGTTAGTCCACCCCCACGATATCCTGTTGTCACTGAAAATAGAGACATTGTAAAAATAAAACCGTATATTAGAGATCCCATCGGGACCAGGTCTCGAACACGGGCAGGTAACTCAAATAAAGGCACTGAGTAATATCAAATGGTTAAGAATTCACTATCTATGAGTGAGGAAGAAATATGCCCACTTATAGAAGTACCTAATCTGCAGGCAGGACAAGACGGTCAGGACCCAACTATTTTAGTGTATAGACCCTGGACTCCTGAAGATATCTGGAAAGCCACTGAGGGAATTCCCCATCCAAAAGTTAATTTTAGAAAATTCTCAGAAGATTTACAAGGAATGAGGCTGAGTTATAATGTAAACGGAGAAGAGGTAGAAAAAGTAGTTAGACAAATTGTGGGACCAGATTGGCACATGATTAGTGACAACTGGAATCCCCGTGACGCTGCACACAGACCCCTCCCACATAGCAGCGCAGAACTAGACAACAGAGTAAAAGGTCTCACAGACCGCATCTCTGAAAAATGGAAGCCTAGGGCAGACTGGACTTGCATTAATCAATGCATCCAACAAGAAGGTGAAACTATTGACCGGTATTATGCCAGATTATTAGAATGTTTTAATAACCACTGTGGAATGCAGGTTCCTGAAGATCAAACACAAGATTCCCCATATGAACAGCAGTTAAAGAATGCATTTTTAAAAGGCAGTATTGCACCCATAAGCCATCGTACAAACAGGTTACAGTCATTACTTGAATATGCTAGGCATGCTGAAAGGCATTTTAATAGCAAAAAGAAAAAGAAAGCTCAAGTATTTTCTGTAGAAGATGGAGCAGAAGTTTATGTAGTACAGTCTGGGGAAAAAGGGCAAGAAAAATGCACAGGGAAACAAACAATCTGATCAGCGATCAGAGGACTTTGAAGGGCGAAAGAAAAGCGGTGAATGTTTCAAATGCGGTAAAAAGGGACACTTGGCAAGGGATTGCAAGAAAAATAAGAAGGCAACCACGGAAGACAAAGAAAGTGAGGACTGACTATATGGTAGTCAGGAATCACTAGAAGGGGATAGTAGAGAATGGACAAATGATGTGATAGAGGGAGTAGAGGATGTGACAGAAGAAATAGAGGAAGTACAAGAAGTTAGTGACAGTGAAGAAAATGAAATATTAGACCTAGCTTTATTAAACCTGGAGCTCTATTTAGCAGACATGAAACCGGAAGTTACACTCTTGGTAGAAGGGAGGGAAGTCAAATTCTTGTGTGACTCAGGGGCATCATGAACCCTGATACATCCCTCCAAACTGCCAGAAAACACAGAGTCACCTGATTACATACTGGTAAAAGTAGCTAATGGACAGCTGTATCGGGAGCCCCTCTCCCATAACATTGCAATAACTGATCCTGTTTCAGGATTGACTCAGAAAAGCAATATTGTTGTTTCTGCAAAATGCCTAGTAAACCTCTTGGGCAGAGACCTCATGCAGCTATTTGGTATAGCAGTAGTCCCAACCATGCAGGCTATGGAGGCACAGCGACAAATTGATACCTTTGCAGTGCAATCGGAGGGTGAAATGTTTTATTGGTACAGCCAGGACTTGGTTACAACTGGTCCAGGGACTGTGACCGATGAATTAATGAATGTGGCCATCAGCAAGTTCCCCTCCCTTGACATTGATAGGCAGCACTGTACCCTGTATTATTGTAACACACCAGGACCTGATAAGGAATATGAGCAGGAATTGTTTAAAAATCATGCAAACAGATTGATATTACATAATCTGTACTGGGACACAGAAGGGAACAGTGTAGCCAGCTGTTCATTGCCCCAGGAGTTCTTTACACTTTATAAATCTAATTGATTACCACATGTTAGCTTAACCAAGGACAAAAACATAGAATGGGCAGACCTAGGAGAAAAAGTCACGAAATGGGAGAAACAGACTGAATTAGAATTGTCAGAACAGGGAATACAAATACAGAAGTTGAATTGGATAACTCAGACCCACCCAGCCGTACACTTGCAGTCTAGCAAGGACACCTGATTAGCACTCGTATTAAAGGAGGTAGAGAATGCCTTACAAAATATACCAGAAACTCTCTGGTCAACAGGAAAGTCAGATGTAGGACTTATTCGTACAGCGGGACCAGTAACTATCACGCCGAAGTCAGCATTTAGACCACAAAAAGGCAGTATCCCTTAAGAAAAGATGCAGAGGCAGGAATCAAACCTATCATAGCAGCTTTACTTAAGGAAAGGGTGCTGGTGGAATCTCCCGATTCACCATGTAACACACCCTTATTTCCTTTTAAAAAAGCAAATGGAGAATGGCGTATGGTCCAAGATTTACAAGCTGTAAATGACGCAGTAATACCAAGGGCATCTACGGTGCCAGACCCACACACCCTGTTGAATGATTTAAAACCTCAACAGAAGTATTTTTCTGTGGTAGACATTAGCAATGTGTTCTTTTTTATACCGATACACCCTGACAGCCAGTATTGGTATGCATTCACATTTCAGGGGAAAAGGTATACATATATGCGACTACCACAGGGATATTGTGAAAGTCCAACAATATTCTCACAAGAAATGGCAAGCAACTTGGCGGGATTTACCCCAACAAGAGGCAGTCAGATTTTACTTTATGTTGATGACATCTTGCTGGCGGCCCCCACCCAGCAAGATTGTAAAGAAGATACCATAGCGCTATTACGATTTTTAGCCGCTGAAGGACATAAGGTAAACAAAAATAAACTGCAGCTTTGGAAAAAAAAAGTCAAATACCTAGGATATGTGATATCCAAGGAAGGCAGAACACTAGATGAGGACAGAAAAGTAGCAATTTTGCAAGCACCAAAACCCACTACCAAGAAGGAAATTATGTCCTTCCTGGGTACAACTAATTTTTTGCCAGAGCTGGATTCCAAACTATGCCTTGGAATCTGCACCTCTGACTGACCTGATTATATAAAAAGCCTATGGCAGCATGGGATTTGTTACAATGGACACCAGAGGCAGAATCTGCTTTCTGCAAACTGAAACAGTTGATAGCGTCCTCATTAGTTCTAGGATTACCAAACTACCATAAACGTTTTTTCCAAACTGTAGATTGTAAGCAAGGTTATATGACATCAGTATTAACACAACAGCATGAGGACAAGCAACGCCCCATTGCTTACTATTCATCACAACTAGACCCAGTGGCACGGTCCTTACCCCACTGTGTACAAGCAGTAGTTGCAGCTACAGTGGCAATACAGGCTTCGGCCTCAGTAGTTTTATTCCACCCTCTCACTTTGAGAGTGCCTCACGCAGTCGCGATTATTTTACTGCCAGAGAAGGTAGCATATCTTTCCCCTGATCGACATCTTTCCTGTATGACTATATTGCTGAGCCAACCTCACATGATAATTGAACGATGCACGACTTTGAACCCTTCTACCTTGCTCCCAACCCCTGCAGATGGCACACTACACCGCTGCCTGCAGGTGATTGAGCAAAAGACACTGCCTAGAAAAGATCTCACGGATGTCCCCTTGGATGATGCCAAGGTGACATACTATGTGGATGATTCGTGCAAAAGGGGTCCTGCAGGACAGAACCTAGTAGGATATGCAGTAGTTTCTGACACTGAGATTATAGAATCAAAACCTTTACCACACAGCTTATCTGCACAGGCAGCAGAATTGATTGCCTTGACACGGGCATGTATCTTAGCAAAGGGTAAATGTGTAAATTTTTACCGATACCCAGTACGCTTTTTCTACTGTACATGTTTTTGCGCAACAGTGGAAAAACCGAGGAATGATAACATCTACTGGCAAACCTATAAATCATGCACAGTTTATTTTAGATTATTTAGAATCTATTCAGTTACCTCAGAAAGTAGCTATTTGTAAATGCACAGCTCATACCAAGCAACAAGATAAGATTTCAAAAGGCAATGCGAGAGCTGATACAGCTGCAAAACAAGCAGCTTCTGAAGTATTTCTTTTAAATGAGGAACTACAACCCTCTGAGATTTTAGACTTAGAAATGTTAAAAATAATGCAGACACTCGCTACGCAAGTTGAAAAAACAAAGATGGGTAAAATGAGGAGCAATTCTCGAAAAGGGGCTGTACATCTCTAAAGAAGGGAAACCGATACTACCATCTAATTTGTTTAGATATGCAGCTTTGTTGAGCCATGGGCAGTGCCATGTCTCAACAGGGGGGATGGTACAGCTGGTGAACCAGGTGTTCACAACGTACGGATTTACAAACTACTCTAAAAAAAATTTGTTTGATGTGCCAAATTTGTAACAAACATCATGCACAAGGGGCGTTAAAGCCCAAGCAAGGGAGTTTCCCTACACCACCATATCAGTTTCACACTATCTGTATTGATTTCATAGAATTGAACAAATGTGAAAATGAGAAATATTGTCTTGTCATTGTAGATATGTTTTCCAGATGGGTGGAAGCCTTTCCAACCAAAAATCCAGATGCAACTACGGTGGCAAAAGTTCTTGTCAAAGAAATCATCCCTAGATTTGTCATTCCGGAAAAGATCTACAGTGACAATGGTACACACTTTGTAAACCAAACCATACAGCAGTTAAGTAAGCATTTTGGTATTTCTTTAAGAAATTGTTGTGCATACCATCCGCAATCTGCAGGGCTAGTTGAGAGGCATAATGGAATATTAACGAATAAATTAAGTAAATTAATAGCTGAGACAGGAAAGAATTGGCTGTATTGTTTGCCCCTGGCACTGTTGAGCATGAGAACTGTTCCGACTGCAAAAGGATTGACTCCTTTCGAAAAACTGTTTGGACGGGCTTATTATACACCCCAGTGGAAACTTCTCATGCCCACAGACCAGGAAGCTGACTATACACTAGCTGAATATATGAGAAATTTGTTGAATTCTAAACATCTGTTGCAGTCAAATTCTGTTTCAGATAAAGAACAAACCGAATCATCGGAAGCGGCAGTGATCCCAGGGGACTGGGTTTGGGTGAAAAATATTAAAAAGAAAAACTGGACATCACCAAGGTGGGAATGTCCATACCAGGTGCTTCTTTCGACACCCACTGCAGTCAAGATAGCAGAGCGAGCTTCGTGGATCCACCTGACGCACTGCAAACTAGTTAAGAACTTTGAACTGGACAGAAATCTTACCTCTCCATCGGGGCCCTCAGCACAAAGTCTGGCTACAAAGGGGGGTCAGATCAATAGGACTGATCCATCTCAAACCCAGTGAAGAAACCATCGGTGCTGAAGGTCCTATTAGGGCAGAGAGTAAGAACGCATGTCTGAAATAAAGATTACAGGATCCAGTAAGATCCAGATGTACCTATTCGGAAGAGTCGGAGAAAGCAGAAATGCAGAAAAAACGTTTCTACAGAGGTATTGCATAATTATCCTGTTGACTATACTAGTGACAATAATCTTTTTGTTCTGGCCATTCCTTTTCTCAGCCACACAAATTGGACTGAACAGGCGTGCACAGTGGCACCCGAACTTTAACACTTACCAGGCAATCAAATTTGTGTATGCTGAGACCTTTCAATGTTTCGAATTGCTGGATTTGCACAGCTTTGCCAACAGCATGTGGGGGGGTTACTGTTAACTTCAGTCCCCCTAGGAGCCAACAAGACCTGGGAAAACCTGATTCATGATGCATCAAATATTACATCACAAGATAAAATAGCATTGCACTTGTCTGTTCGACAAAAGGGAACTGTGTGTTTCTACAAGAATGATACGGTTCAGGTGGGTTGGAGCAATTGCAATGTGACTGTTCCTTATAGATGCTACACTAAATCTGATAATACTGGATCTTATTGCAATACAAACTATGATTCATTTTTTGAATTGATGCACAAAACAATTGAGGAAGTAAAACATGATTCTGTTCTCTACAAACAACTGTCTATAATTAAAAGAAAAATGGTTCACGCAGGACAAGTGTATGTTTATAGTAAAGTT
The DNA here is from genome assembly GCF_019279795.1 of Protopterus annectens. Classification (NCBI taxonomy): domain Eukaryota; kingdom Metazoa; phylum Chordata; order Ceratodontiformes; family Protopteridae; genus Protopterus; species Protopterus annectens. Next base: position 535,247,280 of record NC_056726.1, read on the forward strand.
ACTACTAAAGTAGAAGACTGTTACTTTATATGTGGTAGAAAAACATATAAATGGTTACCTGAGAATTGGTCCGGCAGTTTTGGGCTACCTGGTTCCGGCCATACGACACACAGCAGTTTTACCTCGAGGGAAAATTCGGAATGTTCGAGAAATCAAGAAACCTGTCAATCCAGTGGGGCAAATCGATGCGCGCTGGAAAAACCATCATGCTGTGGGCAATGGACTGACACACATGGACTTGAGTGATACTGTTATATCGTGGGCAGGCATATTACCAGAATATGGAGCAACAAAATTGATCTGGGAACTGAGAAAACTGTCTAAACTTCTCGAAATAATGAGCAATGCAACCTTTTCCGCTCTAGAATTGGTGACTGATGAACTGACTGCCATGAGAACTGTAGTGCTTCAAAACCGCATGGCTCTTGACGTCACCCTAGCGGCGAGAGGTGGTACTTGAGTGCTGTTCGTATATTCCTGACCACAAACACGTGATAGACAATCACCTTGAGGTAATTCAGCAAGTGTCAGCTATGACCAAACCAGGACCAAAATCCATTGATGGACTTTTTCCAGAGATTGTTTGGGGGGAGGGGCAGTATCCTGATGAACATCCTGATTGCCATCTGTGTAGGAATGATCCTACTGATGGTATGTGTTTGCTGCTGCATCCCCTGTATGAAAAGACTGATTAAAGACTTTATAGACATGTCAGTTTCAGAAACCTTATACCAAGATGCTGAACTTGAAGAATTGTTGAAAAATTGAAAATGCTTTCATAAGTTTAAACTGAATGACTCTCTTAACTGCAAATCCTGAGTAGGAAGAGGTTAGGGGAAGAAAAAACTGTTTATGCTTATTTTGAAAGTAGAATAAAAGTATTAAAAGGGGGGAAATGTTAGAAAAATATGTATTAGTAATATGCATGCTTAGTGCATTCGAGGTTCAAAAGGGTTAATGCATTTATTCTGTTCGCACTGCATGAATCTGCACAAGCTACTAGAGACATTCCAATCCTGTTATGTCATGAAAATATGCGCAGCTATGATCTGCTTATGCTTTGGAAATTAACAGGAAAGCATTTGATTTCTGCTAATGTCATGAAAATAATAAGTGTTTCATTTCTACTAGTGTCATGAGACTTAAAGAGTTATTGATTTTCTGCTTATGCCGTGAGAAAGTACACAGCTGCTGAAGCTATTGATAATTTAAACAAAGGCTGCTTGAAAGTGTAAACTGTAGTCAGCATTACTTGTACCTAAGCTAGAAATGTACCTTGAATCTAGGTAAAATGTAACACACATATATATTAGAACTGCACAACTGAAGAATAGAAAGTTTGTAGTGGGCTAACAATAAGCCCCAAAGCCAGGTTGTTTTTCTCAAATGTTTTTTGTAATCCAGTCATGTCAGCAGGAAATCTAAGTAACATTTTCTGTAGAACAATACAGAAAGCTGTGTCTAACTACATCAGCAATAGAAGCAACATTTCTGTGTAACATGGAAAGAACTGTATAAAAGTAACATACTGTTCACTAGTAATTTAGACAAATCCTGTATCTGCATGTTTTGTCTCCTTGCTGCAAGTAATAAAGGGTGCCATACTTGAACCTTACATGAATTGGTCTTTGAAGTTTTTTCCTTTGACAATTCACAAGTCTGACCAGCGTTTTGTTTCTTTTCATGTTAAGACATTGATTTTGTCTGTTTCTAAGCAAACTGTCTTCTCCTGGATATCGAAGGCCATTTCCATTTTATTAATCTCTTCATGGCAAATATCTGTCTACTTCAGTCAGAGGTCATTCCACTAAGGCTGTTGCCTGTTCTGGTGTCTTTGAGGGTTTGGACACCAGTTCCACCATTGAAGCTGCTACTTGGCCCTCAGTGCACATCTTTGCTAAGCATTATAAATTTGATATGGCTTCTAGGGCCAGAATGGGTTTTGTTAGGGCCATCCTGCACAGATTTGTTAAGGGTTCTTCCCAACTTTCCATCTCCCATTCCTTTTCTTCAACTATTGCACTCTCCCTAAGGTGCAGAAGAATGCACCAATGATATAGAAGGACATAGTACATTTGTGTAAAATCTTACCATAACAGTAGATGTTCTTCTCGTCATTGTTGCACTGTTTGATCCCTACCTCCATCCCCGTTTTTCTTTTGGCTTTGATTTGGTTACTGTCTTGGCCAAGGGTTCCCCCTTTTCCATCTGCATTTTTCTCCCTCTGGATGTACATGACCTCCTTTATCCTATGGAGACTGTTGTCTAATGGGCCAATTCAGTTCTGGGTAACTGCATCCGTACTT